>NW_028324303.1:19641491-19941491 GCF_058129835.1 Hydra viridissima
GAGTCATACTCTGAATTTGAACCTGATGTTTCAACTGCAGTTGTAAGCAATACTAAGGTTGTGCATGATGACAACAATGACAACATTATTTTTCCTATATCGGAGTCTCTTACCCAAGAAAGTAGAAAGTTGGAATGGAGCATATCAGGTGATGATATGCTCCATTCCAACTTTTCAGTCCCACTCCCAAAACAATCCAAAATAATCAACAACAAAAAACAAAAAAAAGCAAGTTTACCACTTTGGAAAAAGGTTCCACTAGATAATGATTTGATTTGTGATATTACTTTTCGAGAGGTACCTATTAAACCTATTCCGGATGAAACTATCACTCCATACGAATATTTTAAAATGTTTGTTGATGACAATCTTATAGACATTATTGCTGAACAATCTAGCTTATATAGTTGCTAGTCATCAGGTACAAACAGTTCTGTCACATCGAATGAAATAGTCTTTTATTGGTTTTTTTTTTCGTATGGGTCTTGTAAAACTACCATCTGCGAGATCTTATTGGGAAACCTTCATGAATTATGATGGAGTAAGTTCAATATTATCAAGGAATAGATTTCTTTCAATCCTCCGCTATCTACACTTTGTTGACAGTTCAAATGTGACAGATGAAGTAAAGAAAAATGATAGGGCTTGGAAATTAAGACCTCGGTTGGAAAAACTGCGAGAAAATTTCTTAAAAGTTTCTCCTGAGGAAAATCAATCAGTCGATAAGATAATGGTTGCCTTCAAAGGAAGGTCATTTTTGAAGCAATACCTTCCAAAAAAAACCCAATAAATGGGGGTTCAAACTTTGGGGTAGATGTGGTGTCAGCGGGTATTTGTATGACTTTGATTTATATCAAGGAAAAGAAATAAAAAAGAAAGATGAAGTTTTTCCTCATGGTGTCGGGGCATCTGTTGTAATTAAAATGACCTCAACTTTGCCAGAAAATCATAGTTTTAAAATATTTGCTGACAATTACTTTTCCTCATTGCCTTTGCTAGATGAGCTAAAAAAGCGTAGAATATGGTAAGTTGGAACAGCTTGCCTTAAACGCCTTAACAAATGCCCATTCACTTCTGAAAAAAAATTGAAAAATCAAGGGCGTGGATCGTTTGACTATCGTACTGACATCAAATCTAATAACATAGCTGTTTCTTGGATAGATAACAAGGCAGTTACTTTAATTTCATCTTTTGCTAGTATTGAACCAATCAACTCAGTAAGGCGTTATGATAGAAAAACCCGGAAATATATTATGGTAAAGCAACCATACATAGTCCATTTTTATAATAAAAATATGGGTGGAGTTGACAAACCGGATATAATGTGCTCATTCTACAAATCAAATTTAAAATGCCATAGATGGTGTATATATGTATATATATATATATATATATATATATATATATATATATATATATATATATATATATATATATATATATATATATATATATATATATATATATATATATATATATATATATATGGGCACATACCCTTCTTATTGCGTTATCAAATGCCTGGTTTTGTATCGTCGGGGACTTAAAAATTATTTTCCCCAATAAGAAATTCATGCCTCTAAAAAATTTTCAAGCTGCAGTAGCTTCTAGCTTGGTAACTGTTGTAAAAAGAAAAGCTGGAAGAGCATCTCTTGATCCAATACCTTTACCAACTAAAAGAGCTGCTGCTGTTCAGAGAAATCCTACAAAAGATATCCGTCGGGATGGATTTGACCACTTACCATCTCATAGTGACAAACGGCAGCGGTGTAAGAAATGCAAAACTGGTTTTTCTCATATTCGTTGCAAAAAGTGCAATGTTTGGTTATGCTTAAATAAAAACAGAAACTGTTATCATGACTGCCATTAATGGCATTTAAAATTTGTTTATATTTATAGTATAAATGATTGTAAACTGTCTTATAAGATATATTGCTTTACATGATTTTTATTTAATAAGAGACTTAGTAAAATGAAATCAATAGCAAAGTTTCAATTTTCAAATTTCTTTAATATTCCTTTATATACTTAAATACAAAACCTTTTTTTTTTAAGAAAGCTATTGTTATTTTTTCCCTCGAATTCCAATTGTAGCAGATATGCGACATAACAAAATTGGGTTTGTTATTGAAATTTTAAAATTTTTATTTTTTAATTCAAAATCTAGGCCCTAAAACAATTTCTTTTTGAAGTTTTTGGAAATTTTAAGCCCTGGTGGGCGCTAAAGGGTTAAAAAATATAAAACGCTTTTAATTCAGAAACTGAAATAAAAGTCTGCCTCATAATTATGAATGACAAAAGGAGTTAATTTATGGCTGTTCCGCAATTTTACTAAAAGGTAAAGAACATCGTAGACTTAAGGTCATCTATAAGAAATGAATACAGTATTATATATTTTTGAGCAGTGAAAATGTTGTTGGTAAATTATCATTTTTAGTATTTGCTTTAAGATTTTCTAAACTATTGATTCTTGTAACAGTTAACTAACTAGTAAAGTCCAAGAAAGAGTTTTAAATTGAGATATCAAATGACTTCTCAAAGATACTATTGGAGATTAACAACACTTTTAAAAAAGCTCACAAAGGAATAATATTTGCGATATTAAAAATGAGGCAGTTGTTAGTAACACTTAGTTTCCGAACCAGAAAACTTAAATTTAATTAGTGATATTTTGCATAATAATTTGAGGAAGTGAAATCAGATTTTTAACCTAATTAAGAGTGAAATTGGAAATCGGATTTAAGAACAATTAAGTAGAAATAAATAAATTAAGATTGGGTTTACAAAAAAAAAGCAAACAAAGATTCTTATACCTTTCAAGTAGGGGAGAAGGGGGGGCAGCTTTGAACGGGGGCAGCTTTGAAAAAATGCATTTTTGAAGCGTTTTTATATTTAAACTTAATAAAACTAAATATTTTGTGAAGATAATATTTACCTTCGCACCTGTCACCTATCCTTCTTGGCATTTGGCATAAATTGGACAAAATATTTGATTGGTTTGTTTTTGAGAACAAATTGTAAACATTTCGATATAAAGTTGTAAGAATTTTTTTACCACGTTTCTAACTAGTGAGATGTTTAATATTATTCATAAGATAGAATAACTCGTAAGATTTACAATTAAGCAGAAAATATCAATCGTTGAGATAATTTAGTTTGGAAAAATCATCGTTTATTATTTAAATCGCTATTGGGGCAGATTTGAATAAAATGAATGAGGCACCTTTGAATCGTTGTTTAAACTTCTCGTACTTTGTTGCTTGATTATTACGGCCTGAATTTTGATTATTTAAAGATAAAAATGGTTCGAAATTATAAAAAAAAGAGAGTGACTGAAATTATAAAAAAAAAAAAAATGACAATCCATTTACAACTTGAGAATGCTCTTCTCCAAGTTGTAAATGGATTGATGAGGCCAAACGAAGCTGCTATACTTATAATATAAAACGTAATACTTTACATAACAGAATAAAGAAGTATAAAAATTTATCATCTAAGACCAATCTTGGTTTGACGACTAAATATACTCTCGCACAAGTATTTAAAAAAGATGAGGAAATAATGTTTAAAGACTACCTAATAAAAAGCTCTAAAATGAATTATGGCTTGACATACTCAACTTAAACTTAACCCATTTCCATCTACGTTATAATCGTGTTTTTTTTGAAGTTTAAAGTTTAGTTGGTTGTATAAGTTTTTTATTTTTTTTTAAATTGCTTCTATTTAAAGCTTAAATAGCTTTACACAACTTTTGTTAGATTAACTCTTTAGAGTGATTATAAGATTAGATAATTTAAAAAAGATAACTGATTTTTACTATTAGAAACTTAAACTTAATGAAATTTAAAAATAAATCAATGCTTTATTTAAAAAAAAATAATAATCACTAGCTATGTCCATTTGCCAGAGATAATTTAAAGCTGCCCCAGGTGTGTTCAAAGCTGCCTCAGGTTGGGGCAGTTTTGAACATTTTCACGCATGTTGAAGAAATGAGGATTCTGACTTATTTTTTTAGCTCAAAATTTGTTAAAACACTGCAGTTTTATTCCTTAATCATTGTTTTGATTATTCAGAAGAAAAAAAGTGGTTTGACTAATCAAAATATTGATTTATAAAAAAAAGTTTAAAAAGTGTTCAAAGCTGCCCCCCTCTCCCCTAACCTTTTACTGTTTAAAAGTCGTTGATTTAATAATTCATCTGTAAATAAGTCGGTAAACTTAGAAGTTGGTTTCTATCCATTACTGGAATTTGACTTCATTCTTTTCAAAATGTTACCGATTTACTTTAATTCTCATTTTAAAAACGTGAAATTGATTCATTGAAAAAATTTAAATAGCCTTTAGAAATTAGCGAGGTTAGAAATTAGCGAGGTTAGAAATTAGCGAGGTTAGAATTATTTTGTTCAATCTCCATGTTTAAACGTTGGGAGAAAGTTTTTGATTTTTTCTAAAAGTAAAAATTGTTTAAAGTTTTAGCTGCAATTTAAAAAAAAAATAACAACTTATGCTTTAAATAATTTGTTTAAGCAAATTACTTAGAAAAAAATGTATTAAAAAAAGCGTGTTTTAAAAGATATTATTGCTAACTAAAATTAACAACTCATTTTCTCCCGACTTTTAAAACGGGAGATAAAACAAAATAATTCCAACCTCGCGAATTGTTTCTTGATTTTTTAAGATGTATTTCAAAATTACTGTAACTTAATATCACGAATCTTAGAACAATAATAAAGATAACCCAAGTTGAGATTACCTAGTTATAAATGAAACCCATTTTTAAGTTATGTTTATTCTATATTTACTATCATCTTTCAAATAATTGGAAATGTTCTCAAAGACAAAAGTGTTTATAATAAGAAATAGACGTGGATTTCAGTTGAACATTGAAGCTTGAGCGTTAAAAAAAACACTTGTTGGTTTTTTAAAAAATGTTTATGGATCTCATAAATTTTGCCTAATTTCTACATTAGCTACTGTAATGAGCAATTTCGGAAACCGAATTTCATGGCATATAAATTGATTTTCTTATGAGGTTCAAATTTTGGAAAGTTTTTTAAAGAGACGTAAAATCTTTTATTCACCTGTAATTTAACTTTGTTAACTGGATTACTCACAAAAGTAAATAAAACTAACAAAAAATTCTATTTATCATTACTGTCATAAAGACTTTCTCTTGGTTTATTAGTACAGTGAACAAAATTAAAATAAAGTATAATAAACAACTAAACATCTACTTAACATGGTTTTACATTAAGAAATAGAGAAAATAATGTTTTTTCTGCTTTAAAATTATACATGCCTCATCAAAAGCAAAATTAATCTAAAACTTTATATTTAGAACTATTTTTAACTGTTTTCCGAAGTTCTGAGGACTATTGAAAATGAGTTCTACGGTAGGCAAATTTACTTTTTAATATAGTATTATTATATAGATAAATTTTTTTGGAAAATCTTATATTATTAAATTTCATTACTTACTTATCAAGTTTTTATGATTACTTAACTGATTAATAATCAACTGAGTAACTATAAATCCGGTAAAACCTGACAAGAAAATCTAAGATAATAAAGGTTTTGGATCACTTTAATATTTTCAAAAAATCAGTGCAGTATTTACTATTATCTCATCATAAGTTGTTACGTCACTACATGGCAAGACAATGCAATGACTAGACCAACCATATCTGGAAGACTACATGGCAAGACAATGCAATGACTAGACCAACCATATCTGAGGTAATAAGAAAAGAAAAGCTTTAATTTCACTTTAACTTTGAAACTTAGATATAAAAATATACTATTAAAGATATATATAACAAGCTCATTAAAAACATTTTTTTTTGTGGAAAGAAACAGTGTCAAGTATAATAACATCTGTCATAGTAGGTGACCTTTCATGTTTTAGCTATAGCATTAACAAACATTTTTATTGCAAACTTGTAATTAATTTATTTCAAAAGT
Source organism: Hydra viridissima (assembly GCF_058129835.1). Taxonomy (NCBI): domain Eukaryota; kingdom Metazoa; phylum Cnidaria; class Hydrozoa; order Anthoathecata; family Hydridae; genus Hydra; species Hydra viridissima. The sequence continues at coordinate 19,647,452 of NW_028324303.1, forward strand.
TGTTTTTTTAATATGCATCCTCACATACCTATTCATTAAAAATAGTCTTCCACCACGCCAACCTTTATACTAGGCTAAAAAATAAAACTTCTGAAAATTTATTTCATGCAATGTGAGAGTAACTGTAGTACAATATTCCAAATGTTATTTAACGCAGTTCATTATAAATACTTATCTTAAATTAAGGTGCACCAATTCAAGCATGTGACATAAATACATCAACATTGCAGGTTTGTTTTTTTTAAATAGAACATGCAAACAAGAAAACTTGCAACTTTTACAGACTTTTGAGTAATTCACTTTTAAAGAGGTAGTTCTGAAAATAACTCTTCAATAGCGCACAACTTTCTTCCTAACTATTTCAAAAATACAATTATAGGTATCAAGTAGCATTCAGCCATATCATGAAGAGAAGATAGTAAATAAAAGTCAGGTAACAAACCCATTAGGTTACTAACTCAACAATGATAACAACAAAAAGCATTTATATAACTTAGACTTTAGTAACTTTAATTATAATATTTATAATAATTAAAATATATATTATAATAATTATAATAAACTTTATATTAAAATTTACTTTTGCTGTAGAATTTTATTCATTTAAATCCAGAGGGAAACAAAACAACATTTTGACTGTCCTATGCTTTTATATTGTAAATAGCAAGCCAATTTTTTAGGAGAAACTCAGTGATTAAAAATTATAATTTCAGAGAAAACTACTTTCTCTAATTGAGGCAGCAAAGCACTATATATCATTAAAGGAAGATGCACGTTATTTAAAAAGGGAATTTGTTAACCAAACTTAAGGTCAGAAAACTTGTCAGAAAATATATTTCTGCAATTTTTCTAATGTAAAAAAAATAATATCAGAGTGAAATATTACATAACAGATATCAAATATGGTTTTACTTGTATAGGTTTTGGAGTGTTTGCATGCAAAAGCTTAAAAAAAGGAGAATTCATAGCAGAATATAGGGGGGATTTCGTTGCAAAAAGCACACTGGAAAATGAAGAAAAGTGATACGAAGAAACAAATGCTGGCAGTTATGTTTATCACTTTTTACACAAAAATATTGAATACTGGTACTTATCAAATTTTTATTCTAAATTTCATCTAAATTTTATGATGTTTTCTTTATTTTTAATGATATTCTTTTAAAACAAAAAATTTTGTAGAGCATTGATGCAACTCCGTACAATGAATATTTAGGACGTTATGTTAATGACTCAAAATACTTTGCAAATGCATACATGAAAGAGATTTCGCATTGTGATGTTCCTCATTTATGTTTACTAGCAAAAAGCAACCCGAAATACGGGTTATGGTCGGTCTGTTATAGTGGCTGTTTTCCACAAATAAAAGTTGCGAAACCTTAACTATGCACTTTTAGAAAAACCCCTTCAAATTGAAAAATTTAAACAATCTGTATTATTAAAATAAAAAGTATGCGGAGGTAAAGTAGTTTACCAATTATTTAATATTAATTGAGTAATATAAAACTGACGTAGGTCATATCAGTGTAAAGCAGAACCATTTTCCTCGACATTACTAAGTTCAAAGCAATAAGTTTTTTGTCACTGACTTAAAATGATAACACTTCATCATGCTTTAAATTGACGCAAAAGTAAAGCTAAACTCTTGTTACATTTTTTATAACATGAAACTTTAACTAATAAGATTAATACAAAGCGAACCTAATTTACACATGAGTTAATAATTTTTTGGTATCCCCTTGATACATGTTTCTCAAAAATAGGAAATTCTCTTTAGGACGTTAAATGCACAAAACTAAATAGAATTATTAAAAATAACTTAACATTTTACCAATACTATATATGGCACTAATCTGACCATTTTTAAATGCCCTCTTTGTTTCAATAATTTTTAGAAAACGGTAATTTGCTACCATTTACTAAAAATTCCTTTTGTTACTCAAAGTTTAATTCTCTTAAATGTTTTGACACAAATAAAGGACCTCCCTTCCCCGTTTTTGCCTGAATGGTCGAATAATAAAATGTAAAACAATGATTTACATGTTTAAGATATTTTTTCTTTCCTCAAAAGTGTTGCAAATGCAAACTAAGCTAATTAATTAAACACCTTATAAAATTTAAGTAACTCGATATTTGACAAATGCGCCCAACTACAATATTCACACACACACACACACACCCGTTTATAATGATCCCCTAAAGCACGTACAACAAATTATTGGGCATAAAAAAGAAAAGATTTAAAAAAAATTGAACTAATTGCATATATTTATATCATTTTAACAAACAAAAATTTACTTTAAAAGGTAATCAGGTTTTTTTTCATAAACCGTATAAATGCGTCAATCGTAAATCTTAAAGAAAAAAAAAAAAAAACACCACATAAAAACTAAAAATCGATTTACCTATTTATAGCAATCTATTTTGACATGGCAGTTAATACAAATATTTATCGAAAATGTTACTATAAAATTTATTTCGAAGTACAAAAGGATAAACAATATTAAAAAAAAAAAAAAAAAATGAAATAAAATAAAATAAAATTAAGATATAAATTGCATTTTTAGCAAAATGGTGTATTGACTTTTAGTAAATAATAAAATAAAGCAGTGAGTTACATTAATGAAACTACCTATATTTCATTTTTTAACAATATCACCAACATGAAGGTGTCTATTGTTAAAAATAAATATCAACACATAACATCACAACAATAACACATAGCAATAGAATATTTACACCCTTGATCCTAAAATCCAGCGAAAATAACAAACCAAACTAAAGTATGAAAGGCAAAATAAGAAAACCAGTTTAAAGTTAACTATATTTATCTTTTTACTAAATATATAAATAAATAAAAGTATATTTGTTTTTATATCAAGATTAGTTATTCAATTACTTCAAATTTAGGACATTAAAACACCCTAGATCAAGGTTGCATACTCTCTTATACACATTATGCTAAATATTAACAGACATTATTATGTGTATCCAGAATAATTAAAAAAGGCTAGACAACAAAACCTAGCTCTAAAGCAGTAACACCGTCTGTCACTAAATGCTACCAAGTCACACCCCCGTTATAAATGCACCACTTGGCTGGCAAGGTTATCAATCTTGCTCAACATAATGCCAAGTCACACCACTTTGAAAACATGCAAACAACATAATTTAAACATATATAAAACTATAAACAGGTTTGGCTTTACATAGCACATATAAACACATTTTATAATAATAATATTAAATGACAGATATATTTATCAAAAACTATGAAAAAAAATATGAAAATCATAAATGCAGTTATACATACAAATAGTGCTCACAACCTGCAAACAGTAAATTTTCGAAATGAAAATCTAAGGACTATAAATTGAGAAAATAAGAAAATGTAACATCATTTGTGTAACACTTTTCACCTACCATACCTTGAATGAGATGTTTATAAATTTTGAAAAACAAACTATTAAATGCTCTGGTTCTTGAACATGCAACATATAATTTATCATGAGAGAAACACAGTTTTCTAAGATATACCCTAACTCTATCAAATGTTTGACCTCGACTTCTATTAATTGTCATTGAATGAGCCAATCTGACAGGAAACTGACGACGTTTTAGAACAAAAGGAAAATTTGAATCTGATGGAGCCAACTGAATTCGAGGTACAAAAACCTATTTACTACCATAAACATCTGTCAAAACATATGCACCAATATAATTACTTTGAAGAGCACAAACTTTCCTTCGAGTACCATTGCATAACCCAGCTTTGAGTTCTATATTTCTAAGTCGCATAATCATACAACCAATTTTCAATTTTAAACAATGAGTTGGCATACTTGAAGGATTTAAGCTGTTCAAAAACTCAGCAGGAAAGTTATTTCTTTCATTAAGGTCATCAATATCAATTTGATCAGCATTTAAATAAAATTTGACCTCACCCGGCAGACATTCGAGCACTTCTTCATTAATTGATAATAAATCAAAATTAGTTGGTGCTAAACTCACGTGCATAGAATAATCATTTTGATCAGCATCTCCAAAATTCTATTCAACAATTGATTCATTTTCGCTAACAATGCATTCAATTGGTATTTTAATGCATCCTTTAAAAGGATCCTCCTCTTTGACAGGTATTGTTCCATTCCCAAGTTTTAGCAGCTATTGGGAAAATTAACTTTTCCGATCTCGTACTCTCATATTTTCAGTTAATGCAAGCTTCTGCACCCATTGCCATTGCAAAGAACATTTTTTACACGATTCTAGTATTTCAGCTGATTGTCGTCTTTTCACAACAGGTATAATATGCCTTAAGTCACCACCAAAAAAAATTGATTTTTCCTCAGAACGGAAAATTGTTGTTGCAAATATCTTTTAGGGATAGAAAAACATATATTTTATTGATTGACATTAAGCAACAGTCTTATTCGTTTGGCTTTTTCAATAGATTGTTGAACATTTTCATCAAAACTTTCTAGATTTAAACCTGTAAAATCATCAATAACAGGCAGATTGTAATCAGCCAGCGTTTCACCACTTTGAATAATAATCTTTTTAACTTGATGAAGAGTAGCTTGTTCAGCTATTAGAAGTGGGACCGAGCAGTGAATGAAATCTTCCATCATAAATGCTTTCTATGTATTCCAGAGATGTACAGGATTGTCAGGTTCACAAAATGTCAAAATAATTGAAAATAACTATCTAATTTGCATTGGCATACGTGTTAAAACTGCCTCAGAAAGAATATTCTGCCATTCAGTGTCATCTAGCAACAAAGCTTTCAAAACACATGCCTCTCGAAACGTTTCAAGGACAATACCATTAACAGTATGTACATCCTCCCAATATGTTGCTCCTTTTGCTTGCAAAAGTAACAGTCTTAGAAAAAACAATTCTCCAGTTAGATTAACTTTATACATTTTTACTACCACCTTATTACCACCCCTTTATCTAACCTTCCATTTGCAATGTTTATCATCAAATATAAAGTGATAAGGAATGTCTACATACGAATAGCAATGTGCTCTTTCATTTTCAGCATTCAACTTAAACCATGCTGTTACGTGCGATAACGTTGAACTGCGCGATCTAAAGCCATTTGTTCTGCGTTTTCTCTAAAATACACTAATTGATTTTAACGTAGATGTTTACCAAGTTTTAGCACTTTGAAAACACGAAAACAACAATATAAACATATGCACCAACTATAAACACAATAAATGTGTTTAAATATGTATATAAGGTTAAATATATACCTTATATACATATTTAAACACATTTTTAAAACAATTATATAACACATATTAACACATATACAAACAGTAAAAAAACACTTTACATTATTATAAAAACATATTGATAAAACAACTTTAAAGCACTTATTACCACATACACATAGATATCAAAAAAGCATATATTCAAGCAACAAATGTGTGCAAACAAAAATTATAAAAATGGCGCGAGTAAATTTAAAATGATACAAAATATATATTCACAAACAATACTCTTTACCTTCTTTTTTTTTCATAAGAACTGTAATCCTCATAACAAAATCTAACCTTTACATACAATAACTTGTAACATGCCATGTCAGTGTTGGCACAAAAGTTTAATTTTTTTAGTTTTTTCTAAACTTTCTAAAAATGAACAAAAATAGTTAATAGCATCACAGAAATATCAAAGTAGTAATAACCATTTCATGGAAATAGCATTAGTGTAACTTTAAATAACATACATACCCCTATTTTCCTTCTAAAAAATAAAATGATAGAAAAAAAACTGCTCAAAGAAAAACTAAAACAAACAAAATTTAAACGATTTAAAAAATTAAAATCCTTTCTACTTTATCTTAAAAATTTAAATCCTTTCTACTCTATCTAATAAAAATGTATATATGACTATTTCATATACTTACTTCAATTATAATATGATCTTAACGATGATCATTTATCTTATTAATATGATTCTTTATGCAATACATCTACACTAATAATTAAATTCCAAAAGGAATTCTCCTATGCCCGCGTGCATTTAAAGCACGCGCTCTTTCAAAGCCTAGAAACAAATTCAAAGCCTAGCAACTAATGACGAAACGACGTTTAACATTAAACATTGAACATTAAGCATTTTTTGTAGGAATTATATCATAGATTTGCTTTGAAAGACAATTGTGTTGGTAATGAAATTCTCTACTTTTATGTAGTTGATAATCTTAAGTGGCATGCTGAGGTTTGTTTTATTTTCTTCTCAAGTTTTACCTACTTATTTTTATATTTTGCCAATTATTTGCATTCCCTGGTGATTTACTTAAAATGTGACTGAAAAACCTTCTTTTAACTCAGAAATTTCAAATGAAGACAGAGCAAAATAGAATATCAAAGGTAAATAAACCTTTTAAAAATTTTATTCACACTTCATACGATAGTAACTGTGTGCATAAGGATCTAATTTTACCCCAATAAATTGTTTTATAATACATAAAGTTTGCCGCAACCTCATTTTCACATGGTTAGAGCTGTTCTTTTTTTAGGGCTATCATAAAATACACTTCTTTTTTTCTTCACAAGGATGAATAATAACTTAAGTGAGAAAGATTTATTTTTGAGAACAATTTACTGATTTTCTTAGTTCTAAAGTTAATTTTTGATTTTGAAGCATTATTTTCTTGTTATCTCAAAGTCAATTTTAAAAAACTAGATATTTTTGAATTTTTTTTTATATTCATGTTATATTCAATCCTCTTACTAAAAAAGTATAATCAAAAAGTGTTTATTTTATATGAGAAAATTGATCATTTTGTTTTTATTAAAAAAAAACAACAAACAATTAGATTGAAAAATTACAAAGATTGAAAAATGGCGTAGAACCAGTTAAGAAAAGTGCAGAGTTAGATTTAGACAAAGAGGTCAGAAGTGATGTACGGTTTAAAAAAATCACAAAATTGGCAGCTACAGATTGTGATGAAAGAGATAATATTCAAAAAAATATTTCTAAAAAAAGACAAAAGGAATATATAACAAACATACATGATATTATTATTTAAAAGCAAATTTTTTTTGACAAAAAGAAAAAATCTTCCTTCAAATATTTTGCAACATAATTATAACGGATTAATTATCATAATTATATTACTTGTATTTAATCTTAAAGGTTCATCTGCTGTACTCTAACCCTAAAAATATTCTTAATAAAGTAAGGATATTTTAAATATAGGGAGTAATGTTTTTAAAACGTAGTATTTATAAGCAAACATAAACTCATAATGAAAGATCGAAAGATATTTGACTACATTACTACTTTGATTTTATTAATTCTATTTCTTTTTCAATTGTTATTATACTTTTTTTAACATTGGTTTTTTAGTGACTTTATTAATTATCACAAAAAAAAAAAAGAAAGAAACATCTTTTTATTGTATTTACAATAGATTTTTTCATCAATCAACCAAGAACGTCAAAGTGAAAAAGAGTCTTTACCCCAAACTCCACAGGTATACTGCTTTTGTAAATAAATTCATGCTTTTTAATATTTGAAGATTGACTAAAACTAATTGATCATTTGAGAGCAAAAATATTCAGCATTTCAAACTTTAATGGAAATATTTTAATGTGCAACAAATGATATAGATTTTTAAAATTTTAATTTAAAGTCCTGTAATGAAGAAAGAATTGATACTCTAGAAAATGAAAGCACATGAAGATCAGATTCCAGTGAGGTATGTGACGTTTTAGCTTTAATTTACTACCACTTTGCGTTTATGATATGATTTGATTTAAACAAAGATGCTAATGATTTTTTAGGATAACATTGATTTAGAAGCTCTTAACTACAACTTAGCTTTAGAGGTTAATTTATCATTTTATTTGTTAACCTGAAAACAACTTTTTAATACAAAAAATTTTTTAGTGCTATTTAATACTTTAATTGTTATTTGATTATGCCTAACTTTTCCATGTTTAATGCAATCAAAATCAAGTTAAGTTTGTTGCTTTTTAATTTAATTTTGATTAATGCAGCAAACATCTTAATCACAATTGTTTGCAGATATCCGATACTAAAAGTGCCAAAATAGTTTCAAGCACTTTTAAGATAGATGATGTGACAGACAAATCTGAGGTAAAAAAGTAAGCTGACTTTTTTAAAAAAATATTTTAAATACCTAACATTTTAAATACTAATAAAAACACTTTATTCTAACCATTTTAAATCTTTCTTAGCATAATATGAAATAAAATCAAGAAAAACTATTAAAAAAAGAAAACATCTCTTACTTCATATTATTGTTAAATATTCTAGGTAGGTCAAAACAGCGAACCAACATTACCTGATGAAGAAATGCCTAAAAAAGTTCAGGTACCTATTAAAAATACATTTTTTTTTTACACAATTTATAAATCAATGTGAATTAAGTTAAATCCTAAAATTGTCAGAAATAGAAGTTTAAAATTCTAAATTTTAGAAAATAAGAAAAAAGAAACCACATTGATTTTGCATTTTTTGTAAAAAGTATACATCGTATTTAACAAGACACATAAAGCTTATGCACAAAAGTCATCCAGAAGTTGAAGTTGCATTATCAATTAAATTAAAGAAATAAAGAGATGAAGCTTTTGGAATGTCTAAAAGAAAGGGGATTTTTTAAGTCTATGTAGCTGAAGCTGGAAAAGCAGAACCAAAATATGAAAGAGAACGAGAGAATCAAAAATACAAGCAAATTAGTTTTGCAGTCAATGCCTTGTGTTTGTTTCAAAACGTTTCTGGCACAATCATGTGAATTAGTGTCAAAAACACTCAGGTCAAAAAGTTCTTCCTGTGCCAGTGGGGCTTCTAAGATTAGCTGAAGAAGCAAGATTAAGTGATGAATTTAAAAAAAACATACCGCATTTTCGAACAGACAAAATTGGTCAGATTTGCCCAAAAGACATAACAATTCTTAAAATTGGTTCAGTTTTTATGATTAAGAAAAGAGGAAACTTAATAAAGTTATGGAAGCAAGAAGCTCTGTCAGAAACGCTATGAGACAATAAGTTATAAAGATGTGCTATCTTTATAACTTATTTTTACACCGCACAAAATCGCCAACACAAAGTAAAGATTCTAGTAGAATGTTTTTGCGCTCTAACTTCTTTGCCTTAAGAGAAGCAATAGATACTTTTACAAAAAAGGCACATTCAGGGATCAAAGCTGGTTTAAAACAAAATATATTTTATTTAATAAAACGTGCTGCAAAAGTTCTTAAAGCATTATATTTATCAGAAGCAAATGACATCGATGCTAGTGAAACTGACAAGTTTGTTAGTGTTTTAGAAATGTGGGAGGACTTTATCTTTGGCCATGCAACTTACTAAATAAAAACAAAAACGAAAAATCCCGTAAACCATCTGAACTTCCAGTTGAAGAAGATGTCATTGCTTTTCGCAATTTTGTAATTACAAAAATGGCAGATTTAGCAAAAGATTCCTATCAATGGTTTGACTCTGAATGTTTTGTTGAGCTTCGGGATTGCGCATGTGCAAGACTTACATTGCTAAATGCTTGAAGAGGCATGGAATTACAACATTTGTTTTTTATACTATTTAATAAATTCTAAAATAATATCAACCATGAACATCATATCATTTCAGGATGAACTGCTTCCATATAACTTGCATAATCTTAGTTTGTTATAATTACAAACACAATTTTATCTACGCTTAAGAAAAAAAAATTAGAGCTAGTAACATTTTTAATGTAATTTAAAATAGTGTTAATTGAAAAACATAATCTTGTGCTTTTTTTACTATAAAAGATATTTTGTAAAGCATAAAGGTTTTCAACTAATATTTGTGAGATTGACATAAAAGCTTGTTGTTCTCACAACCTACGTGGCTTTAGTATCAGTTTACTCGATTTTTTATGTTATTTATATATAAGATCTTTTTTTTAAATCTATGACTACTTTATAAGTGTTATAAGAAGGTCGAGAATTATAAAACATGATTAATGAATCAATAAATTCTGCAAAAAAAAAAAAAAAAAATTAAACAAGAATCCTCATTAAAAAGTACTTGAGAAAACTTTCTTTCATCAAAAAAAAATTGTTTTTCGCATTGAATATGAACAGATTTAAATAGTATAAATAATTAATTATATTGATAAAGTAAACAAACATAGCAGATTAAAAATATGAAAAAATAGATCATCTATAATAAAATTCCTACAGAAATGCTTAATGTTCAATGTTTAATGTTTAACGTTGTTTCGTCATTAGTAACTAGGCTTTGAATTTGTTATTAGGCGTTGAAAAAGCGCGTTCTTTAAATGCACGCGGTCATTGGAGAAAGATCTTTTAAGCGAGTTAAAACTTATTTCCTTTCGGAATTTAATTATTAGTTTAGATATATTACATAAAGAATCATATTAATAAGATAATCATCGTTAAGATCATATTATAATGGAAAAAAGTATTTAAAAAAGTAAAATATACATTTTTATAAGATAAATTAGAAAGGATTTAAATTTTAATTAGATATATTAGAAAGGATTTAAATTTTTAAAAGATAAAGTAGAAAAGATTTAAAGAAGAAAGGATTTTAATTTTTTAAATCGTTTATATTTTGATTGCTTTAGTTTTACTTATAGCAGTTTTATTTTTATTATTTTATTTTTTAGAAGGAAAATAGGAGTATGGATGTTATTTAAAGTTACACTATTGCTACTTCCATAAAATGGTTATAACTACTTTGAAACTTCTGTGATGCTATTAACTATCTTTGTTCTTTTTTTAGAAAATTTAGAAAAATAAATTAAAATTTTGTGCCAACACTGACATGGAATGTCACATGTTATTGCATGTAAAGGTTAAATTTTGTTAAGAGGATAACAGCTCTTATGAAGAAAAAAAGAAGGTAACGAGTATTGTTTGTAAATATATATTTTATTTACTTTGAATCTTTCTAAATTTTCTTGCTTCAGTTTTTAAAATTTTTGTTTGCACACGTTTGTTGTTTGCATATATGCTTTTTTGATATGTATGTGTATGTGGTAATAAGTGCTTTGTAGTTTTTTTATCAATGTGTTTTTATAAAAAAACTTAGTGTTTTTTCATTGTTTGTGTATGTGTTAAAATGTGTTATATAATTGTTTTAAAAATGTGTTTAAATATGTATGTAAGTTATAAACGTAAGACAATCTCATGAGACTGTTGCTTACTGTCAATCAATTAAATGTATGTGATGCTATCCTTGCTGCACTGAATTAGCAACCAAGTGTAGAAAATCAACATTCTAGATTGTTTTTTATGGATGGATCAGCTGGTAGTGGAAAAATCTTTACTTATAATTACTTGATTGCTGAAACCATAAGTAGGGACTTTAAATATGCTACAGCTGCATGGACTGGCATAACAGCAACTCTTCTTACAAATGAATCTACATTGCATGGCTTATTCAAACTTCCTGTTCCAATATTGGATAATAGCACATGTAACTCCTAACTCTAAACACAGGCATTTTTTAAGACAAGTTAGTTTGTTTTGGCTTGATGAAACATCCATGATACCTAAACATACCTTAAATGTAATTGATAGGTTGTTAAAAGATATTTGCAACAAAAACTTTCTGTTCAGAGGAAAAATCATTACTTTTTGGCGGTGACTTTAGGCAAATTCTGCCTGTTGTGAAAAGAGGACAACCAACTGAAATACTAGAATCGTGTATATAATGTTCTTTGCAATTGCAATGGGTGCAGAAGTTTGCATTAACTGAAAATATGAGAGTACAAGATGAGAAAGGTGAGTTTTCCCATTGGCTACTAAAACTTGGGAATGGAACAATACCTGTCAAAGAGGAGGATCCTTTTAAAGGATGCATTGAAATACCAAATCAGTGCATTATTAGAGAAAGTAAATTGATTGTTGGAAAGATTTTTGGAGATGCTGATCAAAATGATTATTCTAAACGCATGATTTTAACACCAACTAATGTTGATTCATTATCAATCAATGACGAAGTGCTTGAATGTCTGCCGAGTGATGTCAAAACTTATTTACGTGCTGATCAAATTGATACTGATGACCTTAATGAAAGAAATAACTTTCCTGCTGAGTTTTTGAACAGCTTAACTACTTTAGGTATGCCACCTCATTGTTTAAAATTGAAAATTGGTGGTGTAATTATGTTACTTAGAAATTTAGAACTCAAAGCTGGGTTATGCAATCGCACTCGATTGAAAGTTTGTGCTCTTCAAAATAATTATAATGATGCAGAGGTTTTGACAGGTGTTCCTGGGGGTAAACAGGTTTTTGCTCCTCGAATTCAGTTGGCTCCACCAACTTCTAATTTACCTTTTGTTCTTAAACGTTGTCAGTTTCCCGTCATATTGTCTTATTTAATGACAATTACTAATAGTCAAGGTCAAACATTTGATAGAGTTGGGGTATATCTCAAATAACCGTGTTTCTCTCATGGTCAACTATATGTTGCATGTGCAAGACCCTAGAGCATTTAGTAGTTTGTTTTTCAAAAATCATAAACATCTCATTCAAGGTATGGTAGGTGAAAAGTGTTACACAAATAATGTTGTATTTTCCATTGTTCTTAATTTATAGTCTTTGGATTTTCATTTCGAAAATTTACTGTTTGTAGGTCTTAAGCACGTTATGTATGTATAACTTTATTTATTATCATAATATTTTTTTCTTCATAGTTTTTGATAAATATATCTGTTATTTAATATTATTTTAAAATGTGTGTATATGTGTTATAATACCATATTTGTTTATAGTTGTAAATATGTTTAAATTATGTTGTTTGCATGTTTTCAAGCGGTGCACCTATAGCCAAGCGGTGCACTTATAGTGGAGGTGTGACTTGGCAGCATTTAGTGCCAGGCGGTGTTACTGCTTTAAAGCTAGGTTGTGTTGTCTAGCCTTTTTTAGTTATTCTGGAAACACATAATAATGTCTGTTAATGTTTAGCGTAATGTGTATGAGAGATTATGCAACCTAGATCTTTAAATATAGGGTGTTTTAATGTCCTAAATTTGAATTAGTTGAATAACTAGTATTGAACATAAAAACAAATATTCTTTTATGTAGTTATATGTTTGTTAAAAAGATAAATATAGTTAACTTCTAAAAATGGCGATGAAAACAAAAAAATCAGAATTGTCCACATAAATATAAGAAGCATAAACAAAAACTTTGAAAATCTTCGGTATTTTATAGAAGAAACTAAAAACTATTTTGATATTATTTGTTTAACGGAAACTTGGTGTTCACAAATGAGCTTAATAATAACTCTAATTTCCATCTTCCTGGTTTTGAAGCAATGGTTTATTAGAAAGAAAATTGAATAAACCTGGTTTATTAGAAAGAAAATTGAATAAACGCGGTGGAGGAATTCTGATTTACGTGAAACTAAACATTGCACATAACATTAGGAATGATTTGTGCGTTTCTGATGACGATAAAGAAATCGTTACAATGGGAATTTTAAAACAATAAAAGCGAAAAGTTAAAAAGCAAAAGCATTCTTCTAAGTTGTTGTTATAGGCCACCTGGTGGTGCGTCAGAAAACTTAAGCTTTTACTTAAAGCACAATATTTTTCATAAAGGTAACAAAGAAAAGAAAAAAAACTTCGTAATTGGCGATTTAAATATGGATTGCTTACGCTATTGCGAAAAAAGCAAAAATTAAAAGATTTTATGATGAAATATTTGTATCAGGAGAAATACCGCTTATCAACTAGCCTACTCGAATAACAAAAAAGTCAGCCACCCTAATAGACAATATTTTAACAACAGATGTATATGACAATGACATGCAAAAAGGCATTATAAAATCAGATATATCAGACCATTTTCACATTTTTCTAACAATCAACGCCATTTCAACTCCTAACTCTAATAAAAGTCAATTTATAAGAAAACGTATTTTCAGCAAAAAAAACTTAGAAACGTTTAAATATCAATTATCATTCTTAAACTGGAAGGATATAAATTTTAATGAAGACATAAATATAATCTATAATAAATTTTTTAATACATTTTTCTCGGTGTATGATGCAAATTTTCCCGTCTCCGAAATAATCTTAAAACCAAAAACCTTAAATAGTCCTTGGATTACCATGGGTCTTAAAAATTCTTCAAAAATTAAACAAAAATTGTATATAAAATATTTAAAAACAAAATCCCATGCTAACTTACGCATATATAAAAACTACAAAACTCTAAATGGAAAAATCCGTAAAAACATGAAAAAAAAATTATTACTCTAATCTAATTACCAAATATAAAAATGACTCAAAACAAATATGGAAAATATTGAAAGAAATAACGGGGAAACAGAAAACTTGTTTAAACTTCCTTCCGAAAATGATTAAAATAAACAATCTTTGTGTTTATGATCCAAATGAAATAGCAAAAGAATTTAATAAATACTTTACGGATATTGGAAGCAGGTTGGCTGATAGGATTCCTCCTACAAATATTTCCTTTAATGATTTCTTGACAACTCCAAATAATTTACTTTCTCCCCATGACTTATCCCTAGATTGAACAATTGAAGAGTTTGAAAGAGCCTTCAAATCCCTAAAAAGAAACAAAGCACTCGGTGCGGATGGAATAAACGGGAACATAATTATAGATTGCTATGAAAGTTTGAGCGGTACTCTATTTAAAGTTTTTAAAGTATCTTTACAACAAGGGGTTTTCCCTGATCTATTAAAAATTGCCAAAGTTATTCCTATTCATAAAGGTGGAGAAAAATCAAACATCAATAATTATCGTCCTATTTCTATCCTTCCTACGTTTTCGAAAATTTTAGAAAAAATCATCTTCGAAAAAACATACAACTACCTGATTTCAAATAATTTACTATATAAAAATCAATTTGGCTTTAAAAAATGTAGTTCAACTGAACAAGCCATTATTCAGTTTACACGCGAAGTCTCAAATTCTTTTGCTAGATCACAATATACACTTGGCGTTTTTGTCGATTTATCAAAAGCTTTTGATACAGTCAATCATGATATCTTACTTAAAAAACTTGAATTCTACGGAATAACTGGTAAATTGATTAAATGGTATAAAAGCTACTTGTCTAATAGAAAGCAATTCGTCTACCACGGCACAGTGGGCCAGAATTCACTTTTACTGGACAAAATTCGTAACTAACTTAACATAAGAGCTATATTCACTAAAATTAGTATGAGTACTAACATGATGTCTGTGCTTTTTAAGAAGGTAATATTTTTTTATTTCGTTGCTATGGATACCTTTATTTTGCTTAGCAACAACCTATTTTGTTATCTGCAGATATTTTATAAATGCTATATTCACTAAATTTTGGCATGAGTACCAATATGAGATCACACTTCTTACAAAAGTGATAATTTTTTAAATTTAGTTGCTATGGATACTTATATTGCTTAGTTACTGGATACTCTCCTTAGTTACAAAGTGGTAAATTGATATTTGAATATTTTATCGGATTTTTGACTCACCTATATTGAAAAACAATTGAGTATTTAGGTAAATAATTAGCACAGAGTTGCAACACCTTAACTAATACCCTTTTAGGGTATTAGTTAAGGTTTTGCCCTTTAAATTGTAAAGATTAAACCATCTGTAAAAAGAAAATAAAAAATTTGCGGAGGTAAAATAATTTACCAATTATTTAACATTATTTTCGTAATTTACATGAGATGAGTCATATCAGAGTAGGGCAAAACCATTTTCCTCTACATTACTTAATTCAACATATTGCGTTTTTAGTTACTAACACAAAATAATAACGCATCAACATGCTTTAAATTGACGAAAAAATAAATCGGAAATATTGTTATATTTTTATATCATGTAGTTTATTTAATCACATTAACGTAAAACGAACGTAATTTATACTTGATTTATTAATTATTTAGTAGCTACTTGTTACATGTTTCTTTAACAAAGGAAATCGACTTTAAAACGTTAAATACACATTACTTAATAAATTTATAAAAAATAACTAAGCCATTGAGTACAAATACGTTTTAAACAAAAAAAAGTTAATTTACAATCAAACATGTGTATAAAAAATTTAAAAATATGTAAACTTTCATCTTTTATATTGCATTAATGCGTCATACGATAAGCCTAAATAAAAAATTGTAAAATATAAGTAGACATAGAATGAAGAGAGAGGGAGAGAAAGAAAAAAAAAAACCAAACAAACTGAAAGACAATATACCTGAGTTTCGGTAACCTGTTGTTGTACTTAAGCTACTGTCATGCAGCTTGTCGGTGTTGTTTTATGACGTTATTTCATGTTGGCTTTTAGTAGTATTTAGTTTAATTTAAAAGACATTACAATAGATTTAAAATACTAACTAAAAAACAAAATAACTAATGCTTCAAATAGCCTAACAATAAATCGATAAAAAAAGATAAAATCAAATTGAGATATAGATAAATTGCATTTATATAGCAAAACATATTGTCTTGGCTTATAGAAAATTTTAAAAGCAGAGAGTTCAATAAATTAAACTACCAATGAATTATTTTTAACAAAATATTGTTATATTATGAAGAATGTTACATTATAAAGAATGTGATTTTATGATATCATGTTATGCTGATTGAGTAATGGTTCAAGTTAACTATATCTAAGTTTAATTAATAAGTTTAATTGGTAAAAATAAGATTTTAACTAAAAAAGACAAAAACAAACCATATAAACAAAATATTTTATTAAAGAAAACTAATAAAAAATTACAATAATAAAAAAAAAGTGAAAAGCGGCAACAAAAAGGTTATAAATATCTTCACTGATAGAAGACATTTACAACCTTTTGGTTGCTGTTTTTTCTTCGGTGTCTCCCAACACCCCGGTATGGATGGGCCCTCCATTTAAAGGATGGCTCATCTATACCGCCATTGGAACGCCACTTATTAAAGGACCTCTCCGAGAGAGGCCCTGGGTGTTGGGAGCGATATCTTTTGTACTGCTCAAAAGTTAACAGATCTAAAATTACAAATAGAAGGATATAATAAAAATTAAAAATATTTGCAATTTTATATAATCAAAATATAAAGCATATCCTCACCATTTTCACAGGATGAAGAGGATGCTAAAAATGTTTAAAAAATAAAAAAAATAAAAAAGAGTTAAACTGGTAAAAAATTTAATCTTAATAAAAATGAGTAAAATGCGAAGTTTAAAGATGTCATATTTGAATTTATCTTAATAATATTAATAAATTAAATAATTCTTTCAGCTATAACACATATTTCTCCAGAAAAAATACTTAAAATTTAAAACACAGTCCTACCAGTTGTACTTCTACCAGACACTAAAGATAAAAAATATACCTCAAAATAATTGATAAAATAATATTTACATTAATATATTATAATTTTTTTTACCTAACCCTTTCATTTCCTCCATAAAGTTGTCTAAAGTAAGAAAAAAGACAACTGAAGCTAAAACAAACAAAAACTAAACCAAAATTGACTATAAACTAAACCAAAAGTATAAACTAAAATGAACTTTAAATCTTAGTATCTGTACCTCAGAAGACAAAGGTTGATTGTTCAGAAATGGTTTTTCACTTTTTTTAATTTTTTATTTTTAATTTTTTTCAAAAATATATTTAATGTGCCTCAAGAAAAATTAAATAAAACACGAAAAAATAACAAATTTAACCATCAAGAATAAGACAATAAAGACTAATTATTTTACTATTTTTTCTCTCCTGGACAATTTCTACAGTGTGAAAACTGACCTTGGACTTTTGAGGTACAGATATAAATACTTCATTTACTTAACTATACTAATCATAATCATGTAATTTATACTTAGTTTTTTTTCCAACTCTCCTAAAAGAAAAAATAAAGCTTAAGTACTTGAAGTTTTAAAATTCCAGTTACAGTACAAATAAACAAATTCCTGTTAACAAATATCTAATAGCAAAAAACACTGACTTAATTCTTCCTTGACTTCGGTATCTAAATAATCAAAGCACTTAAATGTATAGACGGTAAAATATCTACTTAACTTTTTAAAAATAAACTCATTTAACTAATGTAATTAATACCATTATTAGCTCTTTCTTTATCAACTAAAGAAAATAAATCTTAATTAAACTTACTTGATATAATATAATAAAAAGCTTTTTTATTGAGAATTTTAAATTTCTTCTCTTTATTACTGACAATTTTAAGTAGGACCTATGTTCTTGGGCTTATTGTAAAAATTATAAAAACCTACTATTTTACTTTAAAGTCAACAACGTTTTTTTAAAAAACATTTTAGTTACTTTTTAAAAAAATAAATCCTTTAAAACTTACTATCTCTCTCTACATTGTTGCCATCTAAACAGAAAAACAAACAATTGATAGTGAATTTTCACTATGGTAGTAGGTTAAGTAGATTAAATCGATCTTTGATCTATTCAATCGGCTCTAACTGTTTACAACCTTATCATTAAACTATAACTATTTTCTACAAACTGGTGTAATTTAACATAGATATTTTTTAATTATAAAATATTTAAGATTATAAGATTTTAAAAATTTAACATAGATATTTTTTAATTATAAAATATTTAACAATATAAGATTTTAAAAACCTGAAATTTTAAACCTACTTCAAAAAAAAAAACACATTAAAAAGTTTTTTTTTTTCCTTTTTAAAACTTACTTTCTTCAATTATACTGTTGTCATCTAAACAGAAAAGCAAACAAATATTGAATTCGATTCTTTCTTAAACCTCTTTAATTACTTCAATATTAAAATAATTATTTAATCTTTCTGGATTACATAGATTTTCGTCTAAACCAATTTGTTATTGTAAAGTTAATTTAAATCAACAAACATAAACGAACTGCAATTTGTAACATTTCATTATAACAAAAGGGAACAAAACTTACTTCTTAGTAATTCAGCGACTAAAAATAAACATATCTTTAAGAACTAACTACCTAACATGATACGAATCAGTAACATGACACACATCAAAATAAATACAAACCTTCATCGACGATTTGGGACATTCTATCAATTCGATATAAAAATAAAAAGAAATATAAGAAACAAATTTAATATAAAAATAGACATATTAAGATATAAAAAAAAAAAAATGTAAACGATTTAAGTGATAAAAGAGTATGTAAAATCAAGATGACCGTGTTGTCATTACAATAACAATTTATAAAATTCTCTCCTTTCTTCTCAGCTTTTACAATTTATATGTTTTCCAAATTCATTGTGTACAATGAATATTCATTGTGCACAATGAAAATTCATTGTGTACAATGAATTTCTTTACAATAAATATATGACGCACGCACAACGCTCCTTCTGATGCGCGATACAATAATGCAATTTTTACGCTAATTACAACACAGAATATAACCTACTTGAAAGATATGATAAGATGTAATAGAACAGATATAATAGAAACGTGCTTTTTTAAATAACTGGAAATTCCAATCTCAAAATTCCAGAACAGAAGAAAAACTAACAGCGCACAAACAAAACCTGTCCTTCACTAAGCGTAACAAAACAACCAAGAGTAACTAAAAAGTAAAAGCGCATTTAACTTTAGCATTACATTATTACAAATTACATTACCATTAGCATATTCAATTAATTGCATTGTGTTTAGCAATTTTAATCAATGCCTAAAATAACTCATCAATGCGTCTAACTCATTACGCAAATAGTTTATTTACTAATATGTGCAGTAAACATATCTGGACATGAGAGCCAATTTGTGTTAACTCCATTTTTTGTGAATGAGTAAAATACAAATTTGATATTTATGTCGCATATTCCGTCTGGGCCATATTGCTTTCTAATCGTTGTTTATTGCGGTTTAATAGGAAACCACAATCGATTAAGTCTTAAATCCCTTTTATGAGCCAAAAAATCTTAAAATAGTATTTTTACCACTGATCTCTATAATAACTGGATAGCGCATCTCTAATATCAAAATTCACGCCAAAATCGCCATATTGGAAAGCCCCAGAACAATGAAATCTGATATGTGCGATAAAGCGATAAGCCGAAAAACAGAACTTAAAGCTTACGGGATTAAAATTTTTGGGGCTTTCCAATATGTCGATTTTGGCGTCAAAAAATAAGAAGTTTTGCTCGGAGTTGCGCTATCCAGTTGTTATAGAGATCAGTGTTGTGGCCTCTTTGTTTCAATAGTTTTTGGTAAACGGTAATTTGCTACCATTTACTAAAAATTCCTTTTGTTACTCGAAATTTAATTCTCTTAAATATTTTGACACTAATAAAGGACCTCCCTTCCCCGTTTTTGCTTTAATGGTGGCCAGGAGAATAGTTATTTTTATTAAGAGAAACGAAGTTTTTGATGAAGACCTTTTACCAAAATAATGAAATGTAAAACAATGATTTCCATGTAAAAGAGTTTTTCTCTTTAATATATATAAAAATTTAGTATAAATAAGAATTTAACATATATAAGAATTTTTTCTTTCCTCAAAAGTGTTGCAAATACAAACTAAGCTCATTAATTAGTTAAACACCTTATAAAATTTAAGTAACTCGATATTTGACAAATGCGCAAAACTACCATATTCATGTTTTTAAAGGTTTTTAGTTGCGACCCCCCGTTTAAAAGGATCCCCTAAATTAGGTTCAACAAATTATTAGAGATAAAATAGAGAAAATTTTAAAATAATTGAACTAATTGCATATATTTATATCATTTTAACTGACAAAAGTTTACAATAAAAAGAAATCAGCGTCAATCGTAAATCTTAAAGAAAAAAAAAAAAAAAAGAAATTATGATACCATAATTACACACAAAAAAAAAAACCACCACATAAAAACTGAAAATCAATTTACCTATTTATAGTAACCTTATTGAAATAACAGTTCATTTTAAACATGAAAATGTAACTATAAAATCTGTTTCGAAGTACAAAAGGATTAACAATTCTAAAAAAAAAAAAAAAAAAAAAAAAAAAAAAATCAAATTAAGATATAAGTTGCATTTTTGGCATAATGATGCCTTGGCTTTTAGTAAATGAACAAAAGCAGTAAGTTCCAATAATGAAACTACCTACTATTCATTTTTAACAATAGACACCAACGTGAAGGTAAGCCAAGTAGTCTATCAACACAAAACAGCACAACAATAACACATAACAATAGAATATTTACACCCTTGATCCTAAAATCCAGCGAAAATAACAAACCAAATTAAAATATGAAAGGCAAAATTAGAAAACCAATTTAAAGTTAACTATATATTTATCTTTTTACTCAACATATAACTACATAAAAATATATTTGTTTTTACGTTCAATATTAGTTATTCAATTACTTCAAATTTAGGACATTAAAACACCCTAGATTTAAAGATCAAGGTTGCATACTCTCTCATACACATTACGCTAAACATTAACAGACATTATTATGTGTTTCCAGAATAATTAAAAAAGGCTAGACAACACCTAGCTCTAAAGCAGTAACACCGCCTGGCACTAAATGCTGCCAAGTCACACCTCTGCTATAAGTACACCGCTTGGCTGGCAAGATTATCAATCTTGCTCAACATAATGCCAAGTCACACCACTTTGAAAACATGGAAACAACATAATTTAAACATATATACGACTATAAACAAATATGGTGGTATATAACACATATAAACACATTTTATAACAATATTAAATGACAGATATATTTATCAAAAACTATGAAAAAAAATATTAAAATAATAAATAAAGTTATACATACAAAATATGCTCACAACCTACAAACAGTAAATTTTCGAAATGAAAATCTAAAGACTATAAATTAAGAACATTAGAAAATATAACATTATTTGTATAACACTTTTCACCTACCATACCTTGAATGAGATGTTTATCAATTTTGAAAAACAAACTATTAAATGCTCTAGTTCTTGAACATGCAACATATAGTTGACCATGAGAGAAACACGGTTTTTTGAGATATACCCCAACTCTATCAAATGTTTGACCTTGACTTTTGTTAATTGTCATTGAATAAGCCAATCTGACAGGAAACTGACGACGTTTTAGAACAAAAGGTAAATTAGAATCTGATGGAGCCAATTGAATTCGAGGAACAAAAACCCGTTTACCACCAGAAACACCTGTCAAAACCTCTGCATCAATATAATTATTTTGAAGAGCACAAACCTTCATTCGAGTACCATTGCATAACCCAGCTTTGAGATCTAAATTTCTAAGTAGCATAATTACACAACCAATTTTCAATTTTAAACAATGAGGTGGCATACCTGAAGGAGTTAAGCTGTTCAAAAACTCAACAGGAAAGTTATTTCTTTCATTAGGGTCATCAGTATCAATTTGATCAGCACTTAAATAAATTTTGACCTCACCCGGCAGACATTCAAGCACTTCTTCATTATTGATAATGAATCAAAATTGGTTGGTGTTAAAATCACACGTTTAGAATAATCATTTTGATCAGCATCTCCAAAAATCTTTTCAACAATCGATTCATTTTCTCTAATAATGCACTGATTTGGTATTTCAATGCATCCTTTAAAAGGATCCTCTTCTTTGACAGGTATTGTTCCATTCCCAAGTTTTAATAGCCATTGGGAAAATTCACCTTCCCCATCTTGTACTCTCATATTTTCAGTTAATGCAAACTTCTGCACCCATTGCCAATGCAAAGAACATTTTATACACGATTCCACTATTTCAGCTGGTTGTCCTCTTTTCACAACAGGCAGAATTTGCCTAAAGTCACCACCAAAAAGAATGATTTTTCCTCCGAACGGATAGTTGTTGTTGCAAATATCTTTTAACAACCTATCAATTGCATTTAAGGCATGTTTAGGTATCATGGATGTTTCATCAAGCAAAAACAAACTAACTTGTCTTAAAAAATCCCCGTGCATAGAGTTAGGAGTTACATTACATGTGCTATTATCTAATATTGGAACAGGAAGTTTGAATAAGCCATGCAATGTAGATCCATTTGAAAGAAGAGTTGCTGCTATGCCAGTCCATGCAGCTGTAGCAGATTTAAAGCCCCTACTTATGGTTTCAGCAATCAAATAATTATAAGTAAAGGTTTTTCCACTACCAGCTGGTCCATCCATGAAAAACAATCTAGAATGTTGATTTTCTACACTTGGTTGCTCATTCAGTGCAGCAAGAATAGCATTACATACATTTAATTGATTGACATTAAGCAACAGTCTCATTCGATTGGCTTCGTCAATAGATTGTTGAACATTTTCATTAAAATTTTCTAGATTTAAGCCTATAAACTCATCAATAACAGGCAGATTGTAATCAGCCAGCGTTTTACCACTTTGATTAATAATCTTCTCAATTTGATGAAGAGTAGCTTGTTCAGCTATTAGAAGTGGGACTGAGCGGTGAATGAAATCTTCCATCATAAAAGCTTTGTATGTATTCCAGAGATGTAAAGGATTGTCAGGTTCACAAAAGGTCAAAATAATTGAAAACAACTGTCTAATTTGCTTTGGCATATGTGTTAAAACCGCCTCAGAAAGAGTATTCTGCCATTCAGTGTCATCTTGCAACAAACCTTTCAAAACACATGCTTCACGAAACGTTTCAAGGACAATACCATTAACAGTACGCACATCCTCCCAAGATGTTGCTCCTTTTACTTGCAAAAGTAACAGTCTAAGAAAAAACAATTCTCCAGTTGGATTAACTTTATACATTCTTACTATCACCTTATCACCACCCCTTTGTCTAATCTTCCATTTACAATGTTTATCATCAAATACAAAGTGATAAGGAATGTCTACATACGAATAGCAATGTGCTCTTTCATTTTCAGTATTTAACTTAAACCATGCTGTTAGGTGCGTATCACGTTGAGCTGCACGATCTAAAGCCATTTGTTCTGCTCCTTCTCTAAAATACACTAACTGATTTTCAGGTAGATGAACTTTAAGGCGTATAATAGTGTGTGACATATGACTTATTGGATACTCAAAAATTCGCCACAATGCTTCAGGTGCACTAACATAACGACAATCTAAAAAAGTGTTTACTTCATCATGATTAATTTGTTCACTTATTAAAATATTGGCACAGTCGTGACCCTTGTATATGTATTTGTACAAATATTTAACAGCCTTAACAGACATGCAAGCTTCAACATTAATGTGAGCTTGATATTTCTTTGATAACCATGGATTGTAAGGTACCACCCAGCGGTTATCTACATTGTTACCTTTAATATTTATAACCAAACCATTATCACGTCGTCTATATCGCGGATAACCATTATGAACTGCTACTGTGTTAGCATTAAATTCTTTAGGATAGTTTTTGCTGCACACCCCATCTTTCATGCAGGGAGAATTTGGATTCAGTATGCCACATGGACCGTGAATCATGCAAGTTTTAACAACGTCATAAAGGTCTCGATTAACAATCGGATCTGGAATTTCTGCAGATATTAAATTATTGATATCATGTGCTGTTTCAAGCTTATCATCATTTGCAAAGTGAAATAAAATATGAACATGTGGCAAACCACGCTTTTGAAACTCAATAACCTGAACATGTGTTACAACTTTCCCTAATACAACATGCTTAAAAATGTCATTAAGAAGGTTATTTAATTTGAGTTTAAATACTCGAATAACCAAGTCAGGTCTATCATTTGCTGTCTGACCTGGATATAAATTTTCAGTTATCTCGCGCCATTTTGGGTTGCAAGTGAAAGTAATAAAAAGATCTGGTTTACCATACTTTTTAATTATAGCCATAGCATCTTCAAAGTTTTCTTTTAAAGCTCTAGGACTTCCTACATAAGTTGATGGCAAAACTACAACACGCCCTGGTCTAACATTATGATCATTTCTGAGGTTGTTTACATGGTCGTGTAAGACATCATACTGCTCACTTCTCAGTTTGTTTTGGTTATTTCTGATGAAAGCAAGGCGCTGGCCTTCAATTTTAACATACGCATCAACAGCATATTGCTGAAACAGTTTTTTGCCATAAAAGAGTGAAGAAAAAAAGTGTCTAACTGAAAGTTTATAATTGTAATACTGAGATAATGTAACATGATTTCTAACCAATGTAGCACGCTCAGGGTTGTGAACCAATTGATTATGCCAACCAGCATCACCCCTTGGAAAAAATAGAGGATAAACCATAGGATCTAAGTTGGCAGACAAACTTGATATAGTTTTAAGAGGATGACCTCTTGGGTAAATAACAACTTCCCTGGAAGCAGGTGGTGCACCATCTTCACCAACAAATACAACTGCAACTTCGTTATGTGAAGGGAGGTTATAGCGACGTCTATCTTGCCCTTCAAGTAAAGACATTTTTACAACTGACACTGAGCGCCCTTCTAGAGCTGCTCGACGAACTTCTTCATCTTCCACTTCAGCCATGTTTTTAAATGCAAGAGCAAATGGGTTCTCTTCACTAATAATAGTTTGCAATCGAAACATTAAATCATTTAAGCAAAGATCATTACCACGTTGTTGCATTCTAAAATTTACTGCTGCAAGTGGATCATAGATGTATAGTTGACAATATGTTGGCAGAACACCTTGATTTGGTCTTAGATTACCTATACGATGAAAAACTTGACCACATATTCTAAAACATGGCGGCCCATGGTTCATGGGTTGAACTACATTAGCTTCAAATGAAGCAAAAGATAGACAGGCATTATAATTTCTAATATATTTTAAAAAATTCAGATTTGCATTTCTATCTGCATAGTTTCCTTTAAATAAATCTTCTAAATCTTGTGGAAATGATGAAGGTTGCGACAAAACTACCTTTCCATTATGGCAACATAAAAAATGTGTTTCATCAGGAAATTTCTTAGCACCACAATGCTGACAAACATAATTCATTTCTCCTAAATAATTATAATCTGGAATAGTATTGCTTCTTGCTATACAATACATTCTTTCATATCTAGCAGCATTTCTAGCATTTTGTCGATTATTAATTTCATCTTGCCTGAGCCTATCTCTTTCATTTCTGCGACGATTATTTTCAATTCGCCTAATTAAGCTCTCCTCATTTGGGTTTGAATTATTTGCTGCTTGCCGAGCAGCGTTTCTAGCATTTTGTCGATTATTAATTTCATCTCGCCTAAGCCTATTTCTTTCATTTCTGCGACGATTATTTTCAATTCGCCTAATTAAGCTCTCCTCATTTGGGTTTGAATTATTTGCTGCTTGCCGAGCAGCGTTTCTAGCATTTTGTCGATTATTAATTTCATCTCGCCTAAGCCTATTTCTTTCATTTCTGCGACGATTATTTTCAATTCGCCTAATTAAGCTCTCCTCATTTGGGTTTGAATTATTTGCTGCTTGCCGAGCAGCGTTTCTAGCATTTTGTCGATTATTAATTTCATCTCGCCTGAGCCTATCTCTTTCATTTCTGCGACAATTAACTTGCCTATTAACATTTCCATTTTCTAAACTAATATCTGCTTCTAGCCTAATATCATCCATTTAAACTTCACTTTCAATTGAAAGTTATACGAATCAGAAAAGAAACGAATCCTGAAGATCGCGATCTTTCCTATATAATTTCCTTTCTACTCTAAATAGCACACACAAATAATTTTTAAATATAACAGACTGTCATTTAAATTAAATTATACAATAATCTTATGACTATAAAAAAATATATATATCAGCTGGGAGATGTTTGAAAAACATTAGCTTAGCAAATAATTAAAAAAATTATTAAAAACATGCAATTCTAATAATAAACATACTGCTAACAAAGAAAAATTAAAAAAAAAAAAACAAAACATTGTAAACCCTTTTTTGCAAATTTAAACATTATTTCTTCAAAAAAAATTATTAGCAAACATTTTTTAAAAATTCACAAAACTCTACAATATTTTGTTCTTCTATACCACATAAATACATCATCTGATAAATCTAAAATAAAAAAATGTAATGAATAAGTAAATAAATAAGAAAAACATTACATACAAAAAATGAAAATCCATGAACCTTATAGAGAAAAGCTGTAATGATTTACCAGAGGAGTTGTAAAATATTAACATTTTATGTTAGCTTTTACAAAATAATTCATGCTGAAACATCATGATTCCAGAATATTTATAGCAAAATCATGTAGTAAACAGCGCTAAAGACAAAAAATCAAATTGAGATAAATCAAATTGTATATATGGCAAAATAATTTGTATTGACTTTTAGATTATTGATTTTTAATAAAACTACCTATCCATTTTTAACAATAGACACCAACATGAAGATAAGCCAAATGTCTACTAACTCAAAAGATAACAAAAAACATCACAGCAACAGCACACAACAATAGCACACACCATAAGTTAATATAATATATGTAGATAATAACTTAAGTAAGATAACATTCATATATAACAAAACATAAGTAACAACATTATGCAAAATGTTATTAAAATACATTATTATGTATTTTTAGAATAATCTTAATCTTTATTAATCTTTATTAATAAAGGCTTGAAAACAGCAAGACCTAAAGCAGTAACAGTTTGACACTAATAACTATCGTGTAACCCTCTGTTAAAAGTACATCACTTGGCTGGCAAAGTTGACAAATCTTGCTCTACACGTTTACCAAGTCACAGCACTTTGAAAACACGGAAACAACATAATATAAACATATGTACCAACTATAAACACAATAAATGTGTTTAAATATGTATATAAAGTTAAATATATATACCTCATATACATATTTAAACAAATTTTTAAAACAATTATATAACACATATCAACACATACACAAACAATAAAAAAACACTTTACATTATTTTAAAAACACATTGATAAAACGCTATAAGTGTGCAAATAAAAATTTTAAAAATGATGCCAGAAAATTAAAAAAAGATACAAAATATATATTTACAAACAATACTCTTTACCTTCTTTTTTTTTTTCATAAGAACTGTAATCCTCACAACAAAATTTAATCTTTACATACAGTAACATGTGACATGCCATGTCAGTGTTGGCACAAAATTTTAATTTACTTTTCTAAATTTTCTAAAAAAGAACAATAATAGTTAATAGCATCACAGAAATTTCAAAGTAGTAATGATTTCAAAGTAGTAATAACCATTTTATGGAAATAGCATTAGTATAACTTTAAATAACATCCATACCCTTATTTTCCTTCTAAAAAATAAATTATCAAAAATAAAACTGCTAAAAGAAAAGCTAAAACAAACAAAATACAAACGATTTAAAAGATTAAAATCCTTTCTACTTTTTCTGATAAAAATTTAAATCCTTTCTACTTTAGCTAATAAAAATGTATATATAACTATTTTATATACTTACTTCAATTATAATATGATCTTAACGATTATCATTTCTCTTAATATGATTCTTTATGTAATATATCTAAACTAATGATTAGATTTCAAAAGGAAAAGAGTTTCAACTCGCTGAAGAGATCTTTCTCCAATGGCCGCGTGCATTTAGAGAACGCGCTTTTTCAAAGCCTAGTAACTAATGACGAAACGACGTTAAACATTAAACATTAAACGTTTCTGTGCTAATTATATTAAGATAATGTTTTACGATTAATAAAAGCAAAAAATAGTGCAAGAAAACATTGTCAATTTTAAATTGCATCAAAAATTATAAAACAATAATATCGTTTGAACCTTCCCATCAATCATTGTAACTTCAATAATACAATTCACTTCAATAGAAGATCTGCAAACCTCTAATAAAATCATACCCAAACTTTCTATCTCACTTTTAATGTACTGATCTTCTTCAATCACAGATTCCTTGGATTCCATTTTGTATGCAAGTCTTATGGGTCTACAATTGCCTGTGGAGGACGACTTTTGATTTTTCCAAATAGGCACCTTTTCGTTGCTGTTGTTAAATCCAGTCAAATCTAATGGTACTACACAAGTAATAAATAATGATTCTTCACGCTTTAAATCTCTGTTAATGTCGGGTTCTGATAAAACTTGTTTATAAATACTTTAGCCAGTAGCACCATCAAAACCAGCCTTACACGTTAGTGTCATTGTTTTTATTGCTTTCTCGTTCAATATCTTTAGCACAGGTTCCCGAACT
The DNA here is from genome assembly GCF_058129835.1 of Hydra viridissima. Classification (NCBI taxonomy): domain Eukaryota; kingdom Metazoa; phylum Cnidaria; class Hydrozoa; order Anthoathecata; family Hydridae; genus Hydra; species Hydra viridissima. The sequence continues at coordinate 19,676,535 of NW_028324303.1, forward strand.
GCACAGATTCTTATCAAAGTATGAATTATTAAATCTTTTAAAGGAACTAAAGCTGAATAGTCCTCCACTGTTATGTTTACAGGATAACATTTCAATTTTGCATCTCTGACATCATTGTAAGCAGGGTTGATGTTATATTCTTTCTCCAAGGCTCCACTTCTAATCAATTGATAGGAAGCTTTTGTCAGACTTGCATCATATATTAAAGCCAGTGCTTCGTCTGCTGAATATTTAGTTGCTTTATCTGTATTTGAAATACTTAAAATGTTCTTGGCAGCAATAACAATAGATTCATCTCTAAATTTTCTATTAGCAGCAAAAAATAATTCATTGGATGAATGAGATTCACTTAAACAAGATACACGCCGTTTTTTAGTTTTATTAGAACTATTATCAAATGCAACTGGTTTTTGACCACGACTACTTGCAGTTGGTTCATTGTCTTTTTTTTCTGACAATTAAATATTCATTAAGCCAGTTCACAAACTTCTTTTCAAAATTTTTGACAGTATAGTTTGAAGATTTCCACTTTTTTTTTATACAAGTAAACAAATCGTTGAACAGCATGTCTAAAATCAACTTCTTTAAAATCAGCAAATTTTGGCTGAATAAATTTTGATATATCTTCATTAATATTTTGTTTTGAAATACTAAGATTGTTTTTTTGGAGAAAATTATGAATGTCTAAGTTTAATAAAACCATATCTAAATAATTATTGTAACAAGTATTTTGTATTTAAAAGTTTAATGTTATAATATATATGCCGCCCGGACTACTAATACTTGTTATTAATTAAGTTACTACAAGTGTTGGTAATTAAAATTAAAAGTAATTAAATTACTGTTAGTGTTAGTAATTAAATTACTAACAACTACCAAAAATATGTTGCTGCTATGCTATGCAAAGTAAGGTATCCATACTAACCAAAAAAAAATAATCTCATAAGAATTGTGAATCTCATTTTAATACATACCCCCAATATTGTGTACTTAGCGGAAGTAAAATACTTTTAAAACTAACGTTGTTTGTAAAAATGAGTTGCTGCTATGCAAAATTTAAGACCATAGCAACTAAGTTAAAACGTATATAAAATCTAAACGGGGATTTAAGGGGACGAGCAATCAATTAAAACTCGATTGAAGCATTATATAGATCAAATAAATATGACAGCACATGGCAAATTGTGGTTATTATTAGTTATAGTGCGGCAAAAAAAAAATTTCTTAAGGAATTTTTTTTTTTAATCTGTGATTTTCAAAGTATAACTGAGATAACATGCTTTGACAAATTTATTTCACACATTGGTTTTTTCTTATCTCTAAATACTCTAGAATAACATGTACTAATTTTTTTTTTCAAAAACGTAGATGTAATTGAAATATAACACAACGTTGATATCACCGTTAATTACTTATTTAAAATTTTTTTTTTTTTTTTTTTTTTTTTTTTAATTTCAATATTCAAATGCTTAGAGTCCTGGTAACTAAGGGATTTAATATAAATAAGTTATCAATAAATTTTTCCTAATATATATAGATACTAAAACTTAATAAGTTTTCAAGATTAGACAACTAAAATTTTTCCCATTTTGTCCACCTACTGGCCCACTGTGCACGGAGAAGAATTGCTTCCAATTGATCTTCAAAATAGAACATTAATTGAAATAAAATGTGGTGTTCCACAGGGTTCTATCCTTGGTCCACTTCTCTTTTTAGTATTCATCAACGATCTAAATAAGGCCTCGAACCTAATGAGCATTATGTTTGCAGATGATACTAGTTTATTTTCTTCTAACAAAGATATAAGCAAACTTTTTTTAAGGTGGTAGAGCACAAAAAAGACACTTTTCATGAAAGATTTAAAAAATAGTTTTAAAAATATGCAGAAATGCTTCACTAAGAGAAATGAAATGTTTTTGCAAAAAAAAAAATTTGAAAAACTTTACCAAAAACCCATAATGGCGCAAAAACAGTTTAAATAAAGATCTAATTCTTATGTTTTCAAAACACGTTAACTTGAGTTAGACTTAAGAACCATTAATTAAACTTTGCAGATCTGTTAATGAACTTATTTTATTCCATTTAACAGATAGAATTTTAATTAGTCCTTTTATATGTAAAGATATGACCTATTTTTTAAGATAAGTTAAATTTAGTACGATTTACAAGCAGTTTAAAGAAGTTAAAACTAAAAATAATGAGTTCTAAAAACAATTAAATAAAATCTATCTGTCAAATGAATTCTAATGTTGTTAGGAATATGTCCTGAAAATTTCAGAACAAAAGCTTTATTCAATCAGAAAAAATCATGTTTTGAAATCTTGATAAAATATGAAAAACTCAACTTGCAGAAAAAACAAAAATAAGTACAAAATAAAGAAAAAATCACATTTAAACAGTAAAATCATGCTAAAATCCTCCTGAAACATATGAGTCTTGAGGTTGGTTTGTTTTAAGATTCTTAGTGAATCCTTTTTTTAAGGCTCTCAGTTTTTTTCTCTGTTTCTTTACCGTAATAGTAGTCTTACGTTTCATTTGTTTTACTCTTACATTGTCTGCTAAACTTGTTGTCAATTGTGTAACATTTCCCTGTATATCAAAATGCTGTAATACTTTAAATACACCATTTCTACCATCATTGAAATGTAAAATGGCAGAGTTTACACCCATTTCCACAACATCTTTACTAACAAATGTGATTTTAGGTACCTTGGACCATATGAGTGAGTTGAGCGCTTCATTTGAATTTTGTGTTTGACCATGCAAACATTTCAACAGTAAGTCATCTTTCTGTAAGTCCATAAAAATGGGTGTAATGAGATTTTTGATTGTTAGAGGAATAGATATATTTGGTTTGTAAGTTTTACTTAGAGTCCAATATTTGCACCAAGATGATTTATTTCGTGGACAAAACTGATGTCGTTCAGGATTTGGAATATCTGTAAAATGAAAAACTATTGCAAAAACAGCTTTCTTTATTGCATACAGATTATCAAGGTTATTTCTAATGGCACAACCAAAATAGTTCTGCATTGAGTTAATGCAATTTTCAGTAAGTTTCCCTTTTCCTGAGAGGGGTGTTTTAGTGTCTTTATGAGACTTAACAATGTTACGCAATCGAGTACCTAATCGTTTTTGGACATGAGCAATACACTCCAACTACACAACAAAGTTGATAAATAAACAATAAAAACCATGATAGACACAACAAAAAGACAAATTAGCTTGCAATTTTGCTCAACGTATATAATAAACGAGGGTATGTTTGTGGTTGCTATGGCGTTGCTAAGGTAAATAATTTTGCAAATGTAGATTTTTAACACATTTCCAAAAATAGTTTCAGTTTCATACTAACATCAAAAGAAAGAGGATAAAATTTTAAATAAGATGAATGAAAAATTTTTTTTTTCATACTTTGATCAAATATTTGTATTTTAATTGTGCTCTACCACCTTAAATATGAATAAAGAACTTATACAAATTTCTACTTGGTTAAAATGCAATAGACTAACCTTAAACATTGACAAAACAAAGTGGATCCTTTTCCACTCCTCAACAAAAAAACGTTTTTTACCTAATATTTTACCTAAACTTTATATTGATGAAGTTGAAATAAAAAAAGATTCCGCTTTAAAGTTCCTAGGTATTTATCTTGACGAAAATATGACATGGAAAACTCATATTAATTATATATCAACTAAAGTTGCAAAAAGTATTTGAATCCTCTATAAGGCCAGAAATTATTTAAATAAAAATAATTTAAAACAACTATACTACTAATTTATTCATAGCTATATAAGCTATGCAAGTATTGCCTGGGGAAGTACAGGTAAAAGTAAGTTGCAACGTCTTTACCGCCATCAGAAACATGCAATGCGAGTAATATATTTTTTAAATCGTTTTTCAAACACAAAATCTTTATTCAAAGATATGAATGTATTAAACGTTTATGAACTAAACTTGTATAATACTTTATGTTTTACATTTTGTTGGGTGAACAACCATTTATTAAATGTTTTTAAAGATCCATTTACCTTTAAAGTAAAGAATAAATATAGTTTACGAAAGAAAAACTATTTAAAAGAACCCTTTTGTCAAACAAAGCTTAAACAGTTTTGTATAGATTACCGAGCACCTTATCTCTGGAATAAAATTGTCCAGCCCAACTTATATTCATCTATCTCTTTTTCTGTTTTTAAAAATAAGTTAAAGAATATTATTTTTTCAACGGATAAATATTGAAATGTTTTTGAGATGTTATTCTAACTATTTTTCAAATCTTTTGAATAATATTTTATTATAAACTGTATTATATGGTCTAAAAGTTATATTGTAATTATATTGTAATTTGTTATATGGTTCTGGCGACAAGATCAATATGATCTTCTTCCAGATTCCACGTTTATATATTTATATTACATGTAAATCACGACATGTAAATAATGTAAACTAAAATTAAAAAAAAAAAAAACTTTTAATTGGTTTTCTAATTTTGCCTTTCATATTTTAATTTGGTTTGTTATTTTCGCTGGATTTTAGGATCAAGGGTGTAAATATTCTATTGTTATGTGTTATTGTTGTGATGTTTTGCGTTGATATTCTTTGTTTAACAAACGACACCTTCATGTTGGTGACTATTGTTAAAGATGAATAATAGGTAGTTTCGTTATTGGAACTTACTGCTTTTTTTAATTTACTAAAAGCCAAGACAACATTGTGCTAAAAATGCAATTTATATCTTAATTTGATTTTTTGTTATTTGTTTTTCGTTTGTTAGTATTGTTAATCCTTTTGTACTTCAAAACAGATTTTATAGTTACATTTTTGATAAATGTTTATGTAAGGCCGGCTGAATAAAAATGAGCAATTGCTTTTACTCAGTAATTGGTCAGCTTTACGTGAATAAAAACTTCAGCAGTTTTTTTCAAATTTTAATTCGCGTAAAGGTAAGCAATTTACTCAGTAATTGCCCAATTTTACGTAAATGAAAACTTAAGAAAAGTTATTGACGTTTTTATTCACGTAAAGCTGACCAATTACTGAGTAAAAGCATTTGGTCATTTTTAATCACCCGGCCTACTAACTGCCATGTCAAAGTGGGTTGCTATAAATAGGTAAATCAATTTTCAGTTTTTATGTGGTTTTTGTTGTTGTTGTTGTTGTTGTAACTATGGTATTATAATTCCTTTTTTTTTCTTTAAGGTTTACGATTGACGCATTTATACGATTTATAAAGAAAAACCTGGCTACTTTTTATTGTAAATTTTTGTCAGATAAAAAGATATAAATATATGCAATTTTTTTTTAAAACTTTCTCTATTTTATGCCAAATAACTTGTTGCACGTAACTTAAGGGATCTTTTTAAACAGGGGGTGAATATTGTATTTAAGCGCATTTGTTAAATATCGAGTTACTTAAATTTTATAAGGTGTTTAAATAATTAGCTTAGTTTGCATTTGCAATACTTTTGAGGAAAGAAAAAATTCTGAATATGTCAAATTCTTATATATATTAAAAAGAAAAAATTGTTATACATGTAAATCATTGTTTTACATTTTATTTTTCTGGTAAAAGGTCTTCATCAAAAACTTGATTACTCCTAATAAAACTAACTTTATTCTCCTGACCACCATTAAGACAAAAACGGGGAAGAGAGATCCTTTGTTAGTGTCAAAACATTTAAGAGAATTAAATTTCGAGTAACAAAACGAATTTTAAGTAATAGGTAGCAAATTACCGTTTACTAAAAACTATTGAAACAAAGAGGGCATATGTAAAAATGGTCAGATTAGTGTCATATATAGTAATGGTCAAATGGTCAGTTTTAGTAAATTTATTTAGCTGTGTGCATTTAACGTTTTGAAGGCAATTACCTTTTATAAAGAAACATGTATCAAGGGGATACCAAAAAATTAATAACTCATGCATGATTTGCGTTTGCTTTTTATTTTGTGTTAGTAACTGAAAAGGTATTGTTTTGAACTTAGTAATGTCGAGGAAAATGGTTTTTGCCTTACACTGATATGACCTATGTCTGTTGTAAATTACTCAAAAAATGTTTAATAATTTGTAAATTATTTTACCTCCTCATACTTTTTATTTTAGTTATACTGATGGTTTAAAATTTTCTATTTCAAGGCGTTTTTCTGAAAGGGTATTAGTTAGGATTTCGCAACTTTAAATTGTGGTAAACGGCCCCTATAAAATAAGTAATTAAAAATCTTTTTTTTTTTTTTTACACTCTTATAATGATAATAAAAATAAAAGCAATAGTAACAATAATAATTATTATTAATATTTTTCTTTTTAGTATTTTATTTTACGATTTTTAGTATTTCATTTCATGATTTTTTATTACTATTTACTATTACTTTTTATTTTTATTATAATTGTGATAAATATTATTATTACTATTATTACTATTCTTATTTTTATTACTAGCAAAGAGCAACCCGTAATACGCGTTATGGTCGGTCTGTTACTAAATTTATAGTGGCAGTTTTCCTTAATTTAAAGTTGCGAAACCATAACTATACCCTTATATAAAAACGCCTTCAAATTGAAGAAATTAAACCATTTGTAAAATCGAAATAAAAAGTATGCGGAGGTAATATTATTTACCAATTATTTAACATTATTTGAGTAATTTACATCTGATATAGTTCATATCAGTGTAAGGCAGAACAACTTTCCTCGTTATTACAAAGTTCAAAACAATTTTTAGTTACTGACTCAAAATAATAACATCTCATCATGCTTTAATTTGACAAAAAAGTAAAGCTAAATTCTTGTCGTATGTTTTATAACATTAATTTTAATAAAAATAAACGTAAATTATACATGAGTTATTACTTTTTTGGTATCCCCTTGATACATATTTCTTTAAAAAAGGAAATAGTCTTTAAAACGTTTAATGCACACAATAAATGAAATTTATTAAAAGTAACTGAACATTTGATCATTAGTATAAATAGCTCTAATCTGACCATTTTTATATAAAGCCTCTTTGTTTCAATAGATTTTAGTAAACGGTAATTTGCTAACATTTACTAAAAATTCCTTTTGTTACTCGAAATTTATTTCTCTTTAATATTTTGATACTAATAAAGCACCTCCATTCCCCGTTTATGCCTTAATGGTAGTCAGAAGAAGAGTTATTTTATTAGGAGTAATCAAGTTTTTGATGAAGATCTATTACCAGAAAAAGAAAATGTAAAACGATGACTTACATGTATAACAATTTTTTCTTTTTAATATAAGATTTTAACATACATAAGAATTTTTCCTTTCCTCAAAAGTGTTGCAAATGCAATCCAAGCTAGTTGATTTGTTAAACACCGTATAAAATTTTAGTCTCTCGATATTAAACAAATACGCAAAACTACAATATTTACCCCCCGCCCCCTTAGAATGATCCCCAAAATTACGTACAAAAAATTATTAGGCAAAATATAGAGAATTTACAAAAACTTTAACTAATTGCATATATTTATAACATTTTAACTGACAAAAATTTACAATCAAAGGTTATCTGGTTTTTTTTATAAATCATATAAATGCGTCAGTCGAAGGAACACCTATTAATAACTGAACATCAAATTAATAAATAAATTGTCAAGGAACACCTTCTAATAACTGAATATCAAATTAATAAATAAATTGCAATTTTAGCATTATATTGTCTTCGATTTCAGTTAATATACAAAAGCAGTAAGTTCCAACAATGAAACTTCCTATTATTCATTTTTAACAATAGACACCGAGGTGAAGATAATCAATGCAGTCTATCAACACTAAGCGTTAAAACAATAACACATAACAAAAGAATATTTACACCCTTGATCCTAAAATCCAGCGGAAATAACAAACCAAATTAAAATATGGAAGGCGAAGGAAGAAAACTTATCTAAAGTTAACTATATTTACCTTTTTACTAAACATATAAATACATAAAAGTATATTTGTTTTTATATTCAATATTATTTATTCAATTACTTCAAATTTAGGACATTAGAACACCCTAGATTTAGAGATAAAGGTTGCATACTCTCTCATACACCTTATGCTAAACGTTAATAGACATGTGTTTCCAGAATTATTAAAATAGACTAGACAGCACCTAGTTCTAATGCAGTAACACCGCCTGGCACTAAATGCTACCAAGTCACACCTCTTCTATAAGTACACACCTTGGCTGGCAAGGTTATCAATCTTGCTCAACATAGTCCTAAGTCGCACCACTTTTTAAACAAATATAAACAAATATGGTCTTACATAGCACATATAAACACACTTTATAACAATATAAAACGACTGATATATTTATATAAATGTTTGAAAAAAAAATATTAAAATAATAAATAAAGTTATACATACAAAATGTGCTCACAACCCTTATACAGTAAATTTTCGAAACGAAACTCTAAAGACTATAAATTAAGAGCATTAGAAATTATAACATTATTTGTGTAACATTTTTCACCTAACATACCTTGAATTAGATGTTTTTCATTTTTGAAAAACAAACTACTAAATGCTCTAGTACTTGAACATGCAACACATAGTTAACCATGAGAGAAACACGGATTTTTGAGATATATCCCAACTATTTTTGAGATATATAACAAATGTTTGACGTAGGCTTTTATTACTTGTCATTGAGTAAGCCAATCTGACAGGAATCTGACGACGTTTCAGAACAATGTTTCAAAAAATGAGAAAAATCTCATTTTTTTTTCATTTTTTGACTTAACCAGTTTTGGAAATCTGCTCTTCAATATCTTTCAGTTAAAAACAATAAAAGCAAAACATCAGGTAATGGAAACTTTGAATTTGAACAAGTTATTAATGACATTCGCATGGCAACCTAAATATAAAATAAAATATTATTTAAATAGTAAAGCAAATTATACTGAGTTACAAAAACCAATACCAAACACACTTTGGTAATTATTAAACCATTAAAATCTTATGCAATAACAATTCTTTTTTGGTGGCATCTCAACTTTCTCAATGTATTAAGTTTTTGTTTTTTTTTGTTTAAAATTTTATTTCCAATTTTTTTAAATTTAAACATCTTAATATAATTAGTACAGAAACGTTTAATCTTATACGTCGTTTCGTCATTAGTTATTAGGCTTTGAAAAAGCGCGTTCTCTAAATGCACGCGGCCATCGATGAAAGATCTCTTAAGCGAGTTGAAACTTTTTTCCTTTTGGAATAAAGTTATTAGTTTAGATTTGGAATTTAATTATTAGTTTGGATATATAACATAAAGAATCATATTAAGATAAATAATCATCGCTAAGATCATCTTATAATTGAAGTAAATATATAAAATAGTTATATATACATTTTTATTAGGTTACGTAAAAAGGATTTAAATTTTAATAAGATAAAGTAGAAAGGATTTAAACTTTTATTAGATAAAGTAGAAAGGATTTAAGGAAGAAAGGATTTTAACTTTTTAATTCGTTTATATTTTGTTTGTTTTAGTTTTTCTTTTTGCAGCTTTATTTTTAACTTACTTTTCAGAAGGAAAATAAGGGTATGGATGTTATTTAAAGTTCTACTAATGCTATTTCCATAAAATAGTTATTATTACATTGAAATTTCTTTGATGCTATTAACTATTTTTGTTCTTTTTTAGAAAATTTAAAAAAATAAATTAAACTTTTGTGCCAACACTGACATGACATGCCACATGTTATTGTATGTAAAGTTTAAATTTTGTTATGAGGATTACAGTTCTTATGAAAAAAAAAAAAAAAAAAGAAGTTATAGAGTATTGTTTGTAAATATATATTTTGAATCTTTTAAAATTTTGTCGCGTCATTTTTAAAGTTTTTGTTTGCACACGTTTATTGTTTGCATATATGCTTTTTTGATATGTATGTGTATGTGGTAATAAGTGCTTTATAGTTGTTTTATCACTGTGCTTTTATAATAACGTAAAGTAGTACAATAATTGAAAGTGTTTTTATTGTTTGTGTATGTGTTAATATGTGTTATATAATTGTTTCAAAATGTTTTTAAATATGTATATAAGGTATATAATCAACCTTATATACATATTTAAACACTTTTTTTTTGTTTATAGTTGGTACATATGTTTATATTATGTTGTTTCTTTGTTTTCAAAGTGCTGTGACTTGGTAAACATTACCTGAATATCAATTAGATCATGCAGCTCATTGTGAAATGCACCTAACAGCATGGTTTAAGTTGAATACTGAAAATGAAAGAGCACATTGCTATTCGTATGTAGACATTCCTTATAACTTTATATTTGATGATAAACATTGTAAATGGAAGTTTAGACAAAGGGATGGTGATAAGGTGATAGAAAGAATGTATAAAGTTAATCCAACTGGAGAATTGTTTTTTCTAAGACTGTTACTTTTGCAAGCAAAAGGAGCAACATCTTGGGAGGATGTGCGTACTGTTAATGGTATTGTCCTTGAAACGTTTCGTAAAGCATGTGTTTTAAAAGGTTAGTTGCAAGATGACACTGAATGGCAGAATAATCTTTCTGAGGCAGTTTTTACACATATGCCAATTAGACAGTTGTTTTCAATTTTTTTGACCTTTTCTGAACCTGACAATCCTTTTATCTCTGGAATACATACAAAGCTTTTATGATGGAATATTTTATTCACGGCTCAGTCCCACTTCTAATAGCTGAACAAGCTACTCTTCATCAAGTTAAAAAGATTATTAATCAAAGTGGTAAAATGCTGGCTGATTACAATTTGCCTGTTATTGATGAGTTTATAGGCTTAAATCTAGAAAGTTTTGATGAAAATGTTCAACAATCTATTGACAAAGCAAATCGAATGAGACTGTTGCTTAATGTCAATCAATTAAATGTATGTAATGCTATCCTTGCTGCACTTAATGAGCAACCAAGTGTATAAAACCAACATTCCAGATTGTTTTTCATGAATGGACCAGCTGGTAGTGGAAAACCTTTACTTATAATTATTTGATTGCTGAAACCATAAGTAGGGGCTTTAAATCTGCTACAGCTGCATGGAGTGGTATAGCAGCAACTCTCCTTACAAATGGATCTACATTGCATAGGTTATTCAAACTTCCTTTTCCTATATTGCATAATAGTATATTTAATATAACTCCTAACTCTAAGCACGGGCATTTTTTAAGACAAGTTAATTTGTTTTTGCTTCATGAAACATCCATGATACCTAAATATGCCTTAAATGCAATTGATAGGTTGTTAAAAGATATTTGCTACAACAACCTTCCGTTCGGAGGAAAAATCATTCTTTTTGGTCGTGACATTAGGCAAGTTCTGCCTGTTGTGAAAAAAGGACAACCAGCTGAAATGGTAGAATCGTGTATGAAATGTTCTTTGAATTGGCAATGGGTGCAGAAGTTTGCATTAAATGAAAATATAAGAGTGCAAGATGGGGAAGGTGAGTTTTCCCAATGGCTACGAAAACTTGGGAATTGAACAATACCTGTCAAAGAGGAGGATCCATTTAAAGGATGGATTGAAACACCAAACCAGTGCATTATTAGAGAAAATGAATAGATTGTTGAAAAGATTTTTGGAGATGCTGATCAAAATGATTATTCTAATCACCTAATTTTAACACCAACTTATGTTGTTCATTATCAATCAATGAAGAAGTGCTTGAATGTCTGGCGGGTAAGGTTAAAGCTTATTTAAGTGCGGACCATTATGACCTTAATGAAAGAAATAACTTTCCTATTGAGTTTTTGAACAGCTTAAATCCTTCAGGTATGCCACCTCATTGTTTAAAATTGAAAATTGGTTGTGTAATTATGCTACTTAGAAATATAGATCTCAAAGTTGGGTTATGCAATTGTACTTGAATGAAAGTTTGTGCTCTTCAAAATAATTATATTTATGCCGAGGTTTTGACAGGTGTTTCTGGTGGTTAACGGGTTTTTTTTCCTCAAATTCAGTTGGCTCCTTCAGATTCTAATTTACTTTTTGTTCTGAAATGTCTTCAGTCTCCTGTCAGATTGGCTTATTCAATGACAATTAATAAAAGTCAAGGTTAAACATTTCATAGAGTTGGGGAATATCTCAAAAAACCGTGTTTCTCTTATAGTCAACTATATGTTGCATGTTCAAGAGCTAGAGCATTTAATAGTTTGTTTTTCAAAATTTATAAACATTTCATTCAATTTATGGTAGGTGAAAAGTGTTACACAAATAATGTTATATTCTCTTATGTTCTTAATTTATTGTCTATAGATTTTCATTGTGAAAATTTTCTGTTTCTAGGTTGTGAGCACAATTTGTATGTACAAATTTATTTATTTATTTTTTTCATAGCTTTTGATAAATATATCTGTTATTTAATATTGTTATAAAATGTGTTTATATGTGTTATATAAAACCATATTTGTTTATAGTTGTATATATGTTAAAATTACGTTGTTCCCATGTTTTCAAAGTGGTGTGACAAAGTGGCATTATTTTGAGCAAGACTGATAACCTTGCCAGCCAAGCGGTGTACTTATGGCAGATGTGTGACTTGGCAGCATTTAGTGACAGGCAGTGTTACTGCTTTAGTGCTAGGTTGTATTGTCTAGCCTTTTTTATTTATTCTGGAAACACATAATGTCTGTTAATGTTTAGCGTAATGATCTTTAATTCTAAACTGTTTTAATGTCCTAAATTTGAAGTAATTGAATAACGAATATTGAATATAAAAACAAATATACTTTTATGTATTTATATGCTTAGTAAAAACATAAATATAGTTAACTTTAAATTGGTTTTCTTATTTTGCCTTTTATATTTTAATTTGGTTTGTTATTTTCGCTGGATTTTAGGATCAAGGCTGTAACTTACTGCTTTTATTTATTTACTAAAAGCCAAGACAACATTATGCTAAAAATGCAATTTATATCTTAATTTGATTTTCAGTTTTTATGTAGTGCTTTTTTGTTGTTGTTGTTGTTGTAGTTGTTGTAATTATGGTTTCATAATTCTTTTTTTTTTTTTCTTAAAGATTTACAATTGACGCATTTATATGATTTATAAAAAAAAACCTGTTTACCTTTTATTGTAAATATTTGTCGGTTAAAATGACATAAATATATGCAATTAGTTCAATTTTTTTTTTAATTTTCTCTATTTTATGCCTAATAGTTTGTTTTACGTAAATTAGGGGATCTTTTTAATGGGGGGTGAATATTGTAGTCTTGCGCATTTGTCAAATATCAAGTTACTTACTACTGTGATCAAAAAGTAAGGTGAATTTTTTTATAAAATGAAAAATCTTTATTTATTCTTCCAAATCTGCATCGTCCCCCTTAAAATAATCCCCCCCCGGCCCCAATGCACTTTTGCCAACGTTTTTTCCAGTCTTCGAAGCATGCCGAAAAGTCCTCGGTAGGGATAGCCTTCAATGCGCGTGCCGATTCTCGTTGGATCTCTTCAATGGACTCAAAACGATTTCCCCAGAGTGGTCTCTCGAGCTTTGGGAACAGCCAGAAGTCACACGGTGCTAAGTCGGGCGAATACGGTGGTTGTGGAGCAACATGGGTAGAGTTTTTGGCGAAAAACTCACGAAGAACCAGTGCTGTGTGCGAAGGCGCATTATCGTGGTGCAAAGTCCAGGATTTATTGGCCCATAATTCCGGTCTCTTTTTGCGAATAGCTTCACGCAAACGTCGCATAACGCTTAAATAATATTCCTTGTTGACAATTTGGCCAGTTGGAAGGAATTCGTAGTGCACGACACCACAATAATCAAAGAAAACAGTCAACATGACCTCGATTTTTGAGCGACTTTGACGTGGTTGCTTCGGTCTCGGCTCGCCTTTTTCACGGTATTCACTCGATTGGTCGGTTGTTTCAGGGTCGTATGCGTAGACCCAAGTCTCATCGCCAGTAATAATTTGTTTGTAGACGTCTTGATAGTCAGAAAGCATTGCTTCACACGTTTTAACGCGACGCTCTTTTTCAAAGAAATTGAGAAATTTCGGCACCAAACGTGATTTGAGTCTTCTGAGGCCCAAATGATCCTTCAAAATCGTTTGCACCGACCCAAATGATATTCCAACCATGTCAACAAGGTCTCGAATGGTTAACCGACGATTTGCAAGCACCAATTCTTTGATTTTGTTGATGTGGCGATCATCAATCGAAGTCGATGGTCGTCCAGAGCGTTCCAAGTCATCAACACGTTCTCGGCCTTCTTTGAAGTCTTTGTACCACTTGTAAACATTTTTTTGAGACATAGTCTCTTCACCGAAGGCCTTTTGCAACATTCGATACGTTTCAGCAGCAGAAATATCATTCCGCAAACAAAATTAAATAGCACTTCTTTGCTCAACAAAATTAGACATCGTGAAAATCGCCGAATGCACTTTTGGTACTTCAGAAACAAGCGTAAACAAAAAAAAATAATAATGAGTTTGACATGTAATTTGGCGCAAATGTTAAAGACATTCCTACCAACTTAAAAATAAAAAAGATTGGACGATTCGAAGAAGGCGGGAAGTTTAAATTAAAAATTCACCTTACTTTTTGATCACAGTTGTATTTTTTATAAGGTGTTTTACTAATTAATTAGCTTAGTTTGCATTAGTAACACTTTTAAGGGAAGAAAAAATTCTTATATAGTTTAAATTCTCATATATGTTTAAAAGAAAAAAATTGTTATTCATGTAAATCATTGTTTTACATCTTATTATTCTGGTAAAAGGTCTTCATCAAAAACTTGTTTACTCTTAATAATAGTAGCTCTATTCTTCTGACCACCATTAAGGCAAAGTCGGGGAAGGGAGGTCCTTTATCTGTGTCAAAATGTTTAGGAGAATTAAATTTCGAGTAACAAAAGGAATATTTAGTAAATGGTAGCAAATTACCGTTTACTTAAAACTATTGAAACAAAGAGGCCATCATATAAAACTTTTTAGTTTAGTGCCATATATAGTAATGGTCAAGTGGTGAGCTATTTTTAATAAATTTATTTAGCTGTGTGCATTTAACGTTATGAAGACAATTTCCTTTCTTAAAGAAACATGTATCAAGCGGATACAAAAAAAATTAATAACTCATGTATATTTTTACAGATGGTTTAATTTTATCAATTTGAAGGATTTTTTCTAAAAGGGTATAGTTAAAGTTTCGCAACTTTAAATTGTGGAAATCAGCCACTATAAATTAATTAACAGACCGACCTTAACCCGTTTTACGGGTTGCTTTTTGCTAGTATACATAATTTTTAATGATTTTTTTAATATTGTAATTGTTTTTTAAATACTTTTAATCTTGATTTAGATTTTGACTTTAGAAACTATAAATTTTCATTTTGCTCTAAGAAAAATCAAATAACAGTTTAAATAAAAAATTTCTTTGTTTTGTCATTTAAAACAATAAATATAATAATAAAAACATACTAAATTTTTCCTTGCCCATTTTTCAGATAGCACTAGGTTTCTGTAATTATTGTAAGATTTACGATTGACGCATTTATACGATTTATAAAAAAAATCAGATAACCTTTAATTGTAAATTTTTGTCAGTTAAAATGATATAAATATATGCAATTAGTTCAATTTTTTTTAAATTCTCTATTTTATGCCTAATAATTTTTGTACGCAGTTTTGGGGATCTTTTTAAGGCGGCGGGGGGGGGGGGGTGAATATTGTAGTTTTGCGTATTAGTTAAATATCGAGATACTTAAATTTTATAAGGTGTTTAACAAATTAACTAGCTTGGATTGCATTTGCAACACTTTTGAGGAAAGAAAAAATTCTTATGTATGTTAATTTCTTATATATATTCAAAAGAAATAATTGTTATACATGTAAGTCATCGTTTTACATTTTCTTATTCTGGTAAAAGATCTTCATCAAAAACTTGATTACTCCTAATAAAAATAAATCTTCTCCTGACTACCATTAAGGCAAAAACGGGGAATGGTCCTTTATTAGTGTCAAAATATTTAAGAGAATTAAATTTCGAGTAACAAAAGGAGTTTTTAGTAAATGGTGGCAAATTACCGTTTACTAAAATCTATTGAAACAAAGAGGCCTTGTATGAAATTGGTCAGAATAGAGCTATATACACTAATGGTCAAATGTTCAGTTATTTTTAATAAATTTTATTATTTGTGTGCATTACACGTTTTAAAAACTATTTCCTTTTTTAAAGAAACATGTATTAAGGGGATACCAAAAAAGTAATAACACATGTATAATTTACGTTCACTTTAATTAAAGTTCATGTTATAAAAAAACATGACAAGAATTTAGCTTTACTTTTTTGTCAAATTAAAGCATGATGAGATGTTATTATTTTGAGTCAGTAACTAAAAACGTATTGCTTTGAACTTTGTAATAACGAGGAAAATTGTTCTGCCATACACTGATACAGCTATTCATGAAAGTTTAAACGATTGCAGAATTTTCAAATCTAATCTTCGGTTTTTCTTGAATAAAAATCTAACGGAAATAGATATCAAAATAATTATTTTTCCAATTTGGTAAATTGGTTATTTGTTAATAGAATAAAAAAAAGTAGGTTTTGACTCATTACCGTTTACTCAGAAATTTCATTAAAAAGTACGTGATACAAATTAAGAGGTTTCACAAAAGTTTAAACGATTTTATTTAGGATCAATTATTTGCTAATTAATTGGTAAATCCGCTGCGAAATTTTTTTTCGCAGCGAATTTACCAATTAATTAGCAAATAATTGAGTAGTTTATCAATCAAAAAATTCATCACAACATCATCAGGCAGCTTTTAATTTATTAAAAATCAACTTAAAATATTGTGAATTTCAAATTAATTTCAATTGCGTGCAAATGGGTCGAAAATCAGTTTCTAGTGACATCAAATGGCAAGTTATTGGTATGGCGCGGACAAAAAATCACACAAACGTTCAAATAGGCAAAATACTTAACATTTCTGAATATTGCGTTAGAAAAACCATCAAAACCTGGGAACTTACCAAGGACGTCTCCGACATGCCGCGTACTGGGAGACCATCCAAACTCAACAACCGTGACAAAAATGGTATATTCAGAATGAGCAGAGAAAACCCCAGACTCAGCTACAAAAAGCTAGCACAAATCTTCAAAGAGTCAGTAAATAATCCAAAAGTTAGCAGAGAGCTCGTGAGACGAACATTGTCGGACAAAGGTATTGGAACGTACATAGCTGCTAAAAAACCTATTCTTTCAATCACGGATAAACGTAAACGACGAGTGTGGTCCAAAGAAAGGCTGGACTGGTCTGTAGAACAGTGGGCAAAAGTTATTTGGAGTGATGAAGCTAACTTTCAAGTTGTAAACCGCAAGGGAAGAATCTATGTCAAAAGATTTGCAACTGAGAAATATTCAGACAGGTTTTTGCAACATCGTCGACAAGGCGGTGGAGGTTCGGTTGGCATCTGGGGATGTTTTTCTCACAAAGGTATAGGCTTCTGTGAGCTGTATGAAGGCCGAATTAATCAATGCACCTACAAGAACACATTGGAAACGTGTTTAGTTCCATCAATCAGACACTTGTATGGCAGAAGCAAGCAATTCATCTTTCAACAAGACGGGCTTCAGCTCATACAGCACACTCAATCAAAGAATATTTTTTGAAAAAAAAGTTCAATGTGATGCCCTGGTGCCCTAGATCACCAGATCTGAACCCAATCGAAAATATTTGGTCTTGGATCGACAATCAACTGACATACCATGAAATTCAATCAACTCAGCATTTAAAGCAACTTTTGAATGAGTACTGGCTGAAGGTACCTCGCGTGATGTGGATGAAATTAGTTGAATCAATGCATAAACGAGTTTATCTTTGCTATAAAAACAAGAAGGACACTTCAAATATTAGTTTGGCTTTTTTTTTTTAATTTTTTTTTTTCGAATGTTGCAATTCGTTTAAACTTTTGTGCTTCTTATTTTTCCTATAAGATTTTTTGTAATAGCTTTTTTCTAACTAAATATTAAAATTTTTATAACATGTTCATATTCATTTTAAAGCTAACTACTTTTTCTTTAATAAATAAAAAGAATTAAGACGATATCATTTTACAGTTTTTCTTTATTAAACAAAAACCAAACATACTGTATAAAAATTCTGCAATCGTTTAAACTTTCGTGAATAGCTGTATGACCTATGTCAGTTGTAAATTACTCAAATAATGTTAAATAATTGGTAAATTATATTACCTCCGCATACTTTTTATTTTAATTTTACAAATGGTTTAATTTTTTCAATTTGAAGGCGTTTTTCTAAAAGGGTTTAGTTAAGTTTTCGCAACTATAAATTAAGGAAAACTGCCACTATAAATTTATAAAACAGACCGACCATAACGCGTATTACGGGTTGCTTTTTGCTAGTAATAAAAGTGAGAATAATAATAGTAATTTTAATATTAATCATAACAATAATAAAAATAATAAAAATAATAAATAGTAATATTAAAAATAATATTATTAAATAAAATATGTAAAGTTATAATGATATCAAAAAATAAAATACTAAAAAGAGAAATATTAATAGTTATTATTATTACTATTGCTTTTATTATTAAAAAAGTGTAAAAAAAAAATAAATTTATAGGGCCTGTTTTCCACAATTTAAAGTTGCGAAACCTTAACTATTACCCTTTCAGAAAAACGCCTTCAAATAGAAAAGTTTTTACCTCAACTATTACCCTTTCAGAAAAACACCTTCAAATAGAAAAATTTAAACCATCTGTAAAAATAAAATAATAAGTATGCGGAGGTAAAATAATTTACTAGCTATTTAACATTATTTGAGTAATTTACAACTGACATAGGTCTTATCAGTGAGAGTGTTCATGTTCCGATACCTGCTCACTCCGTTTTTGGTAATGTAATGACGATTTCTTTCGGGGCACCAAAATAAATGCCATTAAAAAATGCATTAAAAAAATGATTTAAGATTTTTTATTGTCTGTTTACATTAACTTACAAATATAAAGTGCAAATTTTTTCTTAATTAGATAGAAGACCATAACATAGTATAATTGCCTACATACATATGTATGTATGCAATTATATATTAAACATAATGATACACTATACTTTTTTCTCATATTGTAAAGCCCAAATTGCGTATAATCTCTGATCTTAATACTTACTAATTGTGTGTGTGTGTGTGTGTGTGTATATATATATATATATATATATATATATATATATATATATATATATATATATATATATATATATATTATATATATATATATTTATATATATATATATATATATATATCTGTGTGTGTGAGAGAGTGAGAGAGAGAGAGTGAGTGAGTGTGTAATATATATATATATATAAATATATGTATATATATTAGGGTGGTCCAAACTGAAAAGTTAACTTTATGAAATAATTGCTCCACATGGCTTGCTTTTTCCATTAGGTATAGGTGTCTGTCCTGCAAAACTTTGGGTTGGTTGAGCAACATTTGCAGATCAAGCCATTATTAACATACAAAATAAACTATAAAATGGCATCATTCAGTTTGAGATCTGTTCCAGAGCATTGGCTTATTGGAAAGTTAATTTCTAAGTTATCTGCAGCGAGACTATCTTGTATGCTGGATGTATTTTAACTAATCGAGTTTTATCATCTAAATAAAGAACAAACACTTCCTAAAAATTATAAAATGTCTTGTGATGCAGTTTATATTTGCATGCAAGCCAGAATAGCAATGCAGTGGTTCACTCATGTCAGAAAACTATCAAAGCTGCATTAGTAGGATTTGACAGGAATGGCGTGCACTCAAACACTGTAACTGACAACGCTTAATATTTTTTGCCTTTATAATTTGTTTTGATGTTTTAGCAATTTAAATGCAATATTAAAAAAAACAGTTTCGTTATGAATAACTTTTAACTGTTTTTCTAAAAAATCTTTACTAAAGATTTTATTTTTTACGTGTAGGCTTTCAAATAAAGTAAAAAATTAATTATAATGATTGTTTAAAAACAATGCATTCTGTGTAAATTAACAAAATTGTTATGTTTAAACTTATTTTAATTAGCCTGGTGTTTTTTATGATAAATTTTAACGTCTAAAACTATTTTTCCATTTTTTGTTAAAGGTTTTTAAAAAGACTGTTCTGTAATGTTATTTTAAATTATGAATAAACTAAATTAAATCTTCTCGTTGGAATGTAATTACTTTATTTTTTTGATTCTATTTTTACAAAGAACTGTTTTTGTTAAAAAAACTTTTTTTTTAAATTTAACTTACTCATCAGAACATGAAACGATTAAAAATTACTATTAAAAAAAAAACTATAACTTTTTTAATAATTTTTTTAGGGCAACTTTTTGTAATAAACATATGTTAATACAATTTAAAACTAGTATATACTACACTTTTTAATAATTTATCCTGCAAGCACACTCATGCAGGACCCGTACGACTTTAATCAGGGCATCCGGTATGAGGTAATTCTGCTGTTTTTCAATGGGGTTTATCTGGGTCCCTTCTGAGATTTCCCGGATGCGCGCTCAACCATGTGAAAATTTCTTAAACTTACTTAAGCTAATTTAGCACCTATTTAAATATCTGGCATCTTCCTTTTTAAAGTATAAATTTCAACCTTCTTTATTTAACTGTCATGAGTTCACAAAAAATGAGATAACAGAAATTGCTGTGGTGGTGGCAAAAATTGTTGAAGGTTTCTTTAAGTAACAAATTAATTCATAAAATATTTGTGGAGGATAATAAAGTTGATGAAAGTTTATATGAAGGTTGAGGCATGATTAAATGCCAAATGGAAAACAATACTACTGAATTTCATGATAATCAAGATTGGCTTGCACATTCAAATGATGATTCTGATAACTAAACCTAAACAAAAATAGGTTAGATGATGATCTAGGAAAATCGGCAGACAGTTTTAAAATATCTCACAGTGCCTCAGACAGTTTCTTACTGGTTCAGAGAAAACATGGATTAAATTTGCCCAAAGATTCTAGATCGCTTTTACACACAAGGAGACATTGAAACCATATCTGTTGCAGGTGGTGAGTATCACTACATTGGATTGCAATTTTGGCTTTCTCTACTATTAAAAAAATCTTTTCTTTTAACAGACCTTTCAGTTTTTACATTACATATTAATTTTGATGGTATTCCACTGTTTAATAACTCAAACATATCACTTTGGCAAATTCTGGGTTCTTTTTTAGAGTTTGAATAGAATCTGTTTCCGATTACTTTATTTTCCAGTCCTTGTAAACCAAATTCTGTCAATAACTATTTTATAGATTTTATTGATGAAATGAAATGTTTTCGAGAAGTTGCTGTTATCTGTGACAAGACTGGAAAGACATACAAAATACAATTAGAAATAGCTATTTGTGATGCACCAGCTCGTCATTTTTTAAGTGCATTAAAACACATAATGGATACAATTGTTGTGAATGAGGTATTCAACATGGCGAGTGGTATCAAAAAATAGATTTACTTGACTTATCTGCTCCACTAAGGAGCAGATAAGTCAAGTATATAATATAGACTTTTTAAATCAACATGATTCAAAACATTATACTGCAATATCTCCTTTCACAAAGTTAAATTATAATATGATAAGTGGGTTTCCAATAGATTATATGCATTGTATTTGTTTGGGTGTTGTCTAAAGAATTTTAAACTTATGGATTTGTGGCCCACCATCATGTAAGTTGTTCCAAAGTATTATTGCAGTTATTTCAGAAAAACTTTCTACTTTTACAACCATATATTTCAAAAGAATTTTCTAGAAAGTCTTGTTTTTTTCGGAATTAGACGATGAAATAGACGATGGAAGGCTACTGAGCTCCATCTTTTTTTCATTTATACATGAACAGTGCTTTTTAAATGATTATTGCTACCAAATCATTATCAAAATTTTATTGACTTATCTGTTGCTGTCAAGATTTTTTTGTGTACTTCTTTACTTAAACATAATCCTCAGTATGCTGATCGATTGTTGCAATACTTTGTTCAGACTTTTGAAGAGCTATACACTAGAGATCAGCTAGTATATAATGTTCATTTGTTAATACACTTAGCTGATGAAGCAAAACACTATGTTGACAATTGATCGTCGTTTATATATGAAAGTTATCTTGGTCAGTTTAAAAAGCTTGTTCGCAAGGCTCAATCACCTTGTCCACAAACAGCTAAAAGAATTTTTAAAAATGTTGATATTTATACCTGTCAGTATAATCATATTGTTGGTTTTAGTTAATTGAACACTGAAGGTCCTGTAAATATAATACTGAGCCAGTACCTTTAATTAAAACAGTATCAGAACAACAAGTACTTCATGTCTAACAGTATTAAAGATAATTGCTTTGAAATACATGGTAAAATTGGGATTGTTAGAAATATTTTAAAACCAACTGCCAGGATTCTTAATATAATTAGTACAGAAGCGTTTAATGTTTAACGTCGTTTCGCCATTAGCTACTAGGCTTTGAATTAGTTACTAGCCTTTGAAAGTGCGCGTTCTGTAAAATGCACGCGGTTATTGGAGAAAGATTTTTTAAGCAAGTTAAAACTTTTTTCCTTTTGGAATTTAATTATTAGTTTAGATATATTACATAAAGAATCATATTAAGATAAGTAATCATTGTTAAGATCATATTTTAATTGAAGTAAGTATATGAAATAGTTATATATACATTTTTATTTGATAAAGTAGAAAGGATTTAAATTTTTGTTAAATAAAGTAGAAAGGATTTTAATTTTTTAAATCGTTTATATTTTGATTGTTTTAGTTTTTCTTTTAGCAGTTTTATTTTTATTATTTTATTTTTTAGAAGGAAATTAGGGGTATGGATGTTATTTAAAGTTATACTAATGCTATTTCCATAAAATGGATATTACTACTTTGAAATCTCTTTGATGCTGTTAACTATTTTTGTTCTTTTTTAGAAAATTTAGAAAAATAAATTAAACTTTTGTGCCAACACTGACATGGCATGTTACATGTTATTGTATCTAAAGGTTAAATTTTGTTATGAGGATTATAGTTCTTATGAAAAAAAAAAAAGAAGGTAAAGAGTATTGTTTGTAAATATATATTTTGTTTACTTTGAATCTTTTAAAATTTTTGTTTGCACACGTTTATTGTTTGCATATATGCTTTTTTGATATGTATGTGTATGTGGTAATAAGTGCTTTAAAGTTGTTTTATCAATGTGTTTTTATAATAATGTAAAGTGTGTTTTTAATGTTTGTGTATGTGTTAATATGTTTTATATAATTGTTTTTAAAATGTGTTTAAATATGTATATAAGGTATATATTTAACCTTATATACATATTTAACCACATTTATTGTGTTTTTTTGTTGGTACATATGCTTATATTATGTTGTTTCTGTGTTTTCAAAGTGCTGTGACTTGGTTAATGTGTAGAGCAAGGTTTGTCAACTTTGCCAGCTAAGTGATGTACTTTTAACAGAAGATTACACAATTGTGTTTAGTGTCAAACGGTTAGTGCTTTAGGTGTAGCTGTTTTCAAGCCTTTATTATTAAAGATTTTTTTAATAATACATCATGTATTATAATAATATTTTGCGTAATGTTGTTATCTATGTTTTGTTGTATATGAATATTACCTTACTTAAGTTATATTAAAGATATATTATATTAACTTAAGGTGTGTGTTATTGTTTTTTGTTGTGGCTGTGATGTTTTTTTGTTATCTTTTGAGTTAATATACATTTGGCTTATCTTCATGTTGGTGTCTATTGTTAAAAATGGTAAATAGGTAATTTTTTTAAAAATCACTGCTTTTAATAATTCACTAAAAGCCAATACAAATTATTTTCTCATATATACAATTTGTTTTATCTCAATTTAATTTTTTGTCTTTAGTGCTGTTTACTACATGATTTTGCTATGAATATTTTGGAATCATGATGTTCCAACATAATTTATTTTGTAAAAGCTTACATGAAATAATAACAGCTTTTCTCTATAACTTACACTAATTTTCATTTTTGCATGTAATATTTTTCTTATTTATTTACTTATTCATTACATTTTTTATTTTAGATTTATCAGATGATGTATTTATGTGGAATAGAAGAACGAAATATTGTAAAGTTTTGTGAATTTTTTTAAAACCTTAACTAATAATTTTTTTTGAAGAAATACGAAAGTTTACAAATAAGGTTTAGGTTTTTTTTTTTAATTTTTCATTGTTAGCAGTACGTTTATTATTAGAATTGCATGTTTTTAATAATTTTTTATTATTAAATTATTATTATTACTAGCAATAAGCAACCCGTAATACGGGTTATGGTCGGTCTGTTAATTTATAGTGGCTGTTTTCCACAATTTAAAGTTGCGAAACCTTAACTAATAAACTTTTAGAAAAACCCATTCAAATTAAAAAAATTGAACCATCTGTAAAATTAAAATAAAAAGTAGGCGGAGGTAAAATAATTTATCAATTATTTAACATTGAGTAATTTACAACTGACAGATCGTATCAGTGTAAGGCAGACATTTACTAAGTTACTAACACAAAACAATAACACTTTATCATGCTTTAAATTAACGAAAAAGTAAGGCTATATTCTTGTTTTATTTTTTATAACATGAACTTTAATTAATAAGATTAATATTAAGCGAACGTAAATTATACATGATTTATTAATTTTTTGGTATCCCCTTGATACATTTTTCTTTAAAACAGGAAATTGTCTTTAAGACGTTAAATGCACAACCAAATAAATTTATTAAAAATAACTGACCTTTACTATATATGGCACTAATCTGACCATTTTTATATATATGTCCTGTTTCAATAGCTTTTAGTAAACGGTAATTTACTACCATTTACTAAAAATTCCTTTTGTTACTCGAAATTTAATTCTCTTAAATATTTTGACACTAATAAAGGACCTCCCTTCCCCGTTTTTGCCTTAATGGTGGTCAGGAGAATAGTTATTTTTATTAAGAGTAGTCAAGTTTTTGATGAAGACCTTTTACCAGAATAATGAAATGTAAAACAATGATTTACGTGTATAAGAATTTTTTCTTTTTAATATTTATAAGAATTTAACATATATAAAAATTTTTTCTTTCCTCAAAAGTGTTGCAAATGCAAACTAAGCTAATTAATTAGTTAAAAATCTTATAAAATTTAAGTAACTCGATATTTGAAAAATGCGCTAAACTACAATATTAACCACCCATTTAAAAAGATTCCCTAAATTACGTACAGCAAATTATTAGGCTTAAAATAGAGAAAACTTTAAAAAAATTGACCTAATTGCATACATTTATATCATTTTAACTGACCAAAATTTACAATAAAAGGTAATCAGGTTTCTTTTTATAAATCGTATAAATGCTCAACCGTAAATCCTAAAGAAAAAAAAATGGAATTATGATACTATAATTACAACAACAACAAAAAAAAAAACAAAAATAAAACACCACATAAAAACTTAAAATCGATTTACCTATCTATAGTGACCCATTTTGACATGGCAGTTAATATAAACATTTATCGAAATGTAACAATAAAATCTGTTTCGAAGTACAAAAGCATTAACAATACTATATATATATATATATATATATATATATATATATATATATATATATATATATATATATATATATATATATATATATATATATATATATATATATATATATAAACCAATTTAAGATATAAATTGCATTTTTACCATGTTGTCTTGGCTTTCAGTAAATAAATAAAAGCAGTAAGTACCAATAATGAAACAACCTATTATTCATTTTTTACAATAGTCACCAACATGAAGGTGTCTATTGTTAAAAATGAATACCAACACAAAACATCACAACAATAACACATAACAATAGAATATTTACATCCTTGATCCTAAGATCCAGTGAAGATAACAAACCAAATTAAAATATGAAAGGCAAAATTAGAAAACCAATTTAAAGTTAACTATATCTATCTTTTTACTAAACATATAAATACATAAAAGTATATTTGTTTTTATGTTCAATATTAGTTATTTAATTACTTCAAATTTAGGACATGAAAACACCCTAGATTTAAAGATCAAGGTTGCATACTCTCATACACATTACGCTAAACATTAACAGACATTATTATATATTTTTTTTGGAGAATAATTAAAAAAGGCTAGACAACACAACCTAGCTCCAAAGCAGGTTGACAACACAACAAAGGCTAGACAACACAACCTAGCTCCAAAGCAACTCCGCCTGGCACTAAATGCTGCCAAGTCACAACTCTGCTATAAGTACATCGCTTGGCTGGCAAGGTTATCAATCTTGCTCAACATAATGCCAAATCACACCACTTTGAAAACATAGAAACAACATAATTTAAACATATATACAACTATAAACAAATATGGTTGTATATAACACATTTGACTAATAATCTTTTCAATTTGATGAAGAGTAGCTTGTTCAGCTATTAGAAGTGGGACTGAGTGGTGAATGAAATCTTCCATCATAAAAAATTTGTATGTATTCCAGAGATGTAAAGGATTGTCAGGTTCACAAAAGGTCAAAATAATTGAAAGCAACTGTCTAATTTTCTTTTGCATATGTGTTAAAACCGCCTCAGAAAGAGTATTCTGCCATTCAGTGTCATCTTGCAACAGGCCTTTCAAAACACATGCTTCACGAAACATTTCAAGCACAATACCATTAACAGTATGCACATCCTCCCAAGATGTTGCTTGTTTTGCTTGTAAAAGTAACAGTCTAAGAAAAAACAATTCTCCAGTTAGATTAACTTTATACATTCTTACTATCACCTTATTACCACCCCTTTATCTAACCTTCCATTTACAATGTTTATCATCAAATATAAAGTGATAAGGAATGTCTACATACGAATAGCAATATGCTCTTTCATTTTCAGTATTGAACTTAAACCATGCCATTAGGTGCATATCACGCTGAGCTGCACGATCTAAAGCCATATGTTCTGCTCCTTCTCTAAAATACAATAATTGATTTTCAGGTAGATGTTTACCAAGTCACAGCACTTTAAAAACACGGAAAGAACATAATATAAACATATGTACAAACTATAAGCACAATAAATGTGTTTAAATATGTATATAAGGTTAAATATATACTAAAATAAATACCTTATATACATATTTAAACACATTTTTAAAACAATTATGTAACACATATTAACACATACACAAACAGTAAAAAAACACTTTACATTATTATAAAAACACATTGATAAAACAACTATAAAGCACTTATTCACACACATACATATCAAAAAAGCATATATGCAAACAATAAACGTGTGCAAACAAAAATTCTAAAAATGACGCAAGAAAATTTAAAAAGATACAAAATATATATTTACAAACAATTCTTTTTACCTTCTTTTTTTTCTCATAAGAACTGTAATCTTCATAACAACATTTAACCTTTACATACAATAACATGTGACATGCATTGTCAGTGTTGGCACAAAATTTTAATTTATTTTTCTAAATTTTCTAAAAAAGAACAAAAATAGTTAATAGCATCACAGAAATTTCAAAGTAGTGATAACCATTTTATGAAAATAGCATCAGTATAACTTTAAATAACATCCATACCTCTATTTTCCTTCTAAAAAACAAAATACTATAAATTAAGTAATAGACCGACCATAAACCGTATTACGGGTTGCTTTTTGCTAGTGAAAATAAAATTGCTAAAAGAAAAACTAAAACAAACAAAATATAAACGATTTAAAAAATTAAAATCCTTTCTACTTTTTCTAATAAAAATTTAAATCCTTTCTACTTTATCTAAAAAAATTGTATATATAACTATTTTTTATATAAATACTTCAACTATAATATGATCTTAACAACGATTATTTATCCTAATATGATTCTTTATGTAATAATATCTAAACTAATAATAAAATTCCAAAAGGAAAAAAGTTTTAACTCACTCAAGTGATCTTTCTCCAATGGCCGCGTGCATTTAGATAACGCGCTATTTCAAAGCCTAGTAACTAATGACGAAACGACGTTAAACATTAAACATTAAGCATTTCTGTAAAATTATATTATGATTTGCTCAGCTAACTTTTTTTATAACATCTTTTAGCTGATACATATATTTTTTTAAAGTCATAAGATTATTGTATAATTTATCTTAAATGACAGTCTGTTATATTTAAAAATTGTTTGTGTGTGCTATTTAGAGTAGAAAAAAAGTTATATAGGAAAGATTACAATCTTCAGGACTCTTTAAGATTTTTCTTACTTCTTTCAATCTATAATATAATTCCTACAGAAATGTTTAATGTTTAACATTGTTTCGTCATTAGTTACTAGGCTTTGAAAGAGCGCGTTGTGTTGATGCACGCGGCCATTGAAGAAAGATCTATTAAGCGACTTAAAACTTTTTCCTTTTGGAATTTAATTATAAGTTTAGATATATTACATAGAGAATCATATTAAGATAAATAATCATCGTTAAGATCATATTATAATTAAAGTGAGTATATAAAATAGTTATATATACATTATTAGCTAAAGTAGAAAAGATTTAAATTTTTTATAAGATAAAGTAGAAAAGATTTTCATTTTTTAAATCGTTTTTATTTTGTTTGTTTTAGTTTTTCTTTTAGCAGTTTTATTTTTATTAGCAAAAAGCAAACCGTAATACGGGTTACGGTCGGTCTGTTAATTTATAGTATTTTATTTTTAAGATTGAAAATAGGGGTATGGACGTTATTTAAAGTTATACTTATGCTATTTACATGAAATGGTTATCACTACTTTAAAATTTCTGTGCTGCTATTAACTATTTTTGTTCTTTTTTAGAAAATTTAGAAAAATAAATTAATCTTTTATGCCAACAATGACATGGCATATTACATGTTTTTGAATGTAAAGGTAAAATTTTGTTATGAGGATTACAGTTCTTATGAAAAAAAAAAAAAGAAGATAAAGAGTACTGTTTGTAAATATATATTTTGTTTACTTTGAATCTTTTTAAATTAAATTTTGGTTTGCACACGTTTATTGTTTGCATATATGTTTTTTTGATATGTATGTGTATGTGGTAATAAGTGCCTTATAGTTGTTTTATTAGTGTGTTTTTATAACAATGTAAAGTGTTTTTTTTATTGTTTGTGTATGTGTTAGTATGTGTTATATAATGGTTTTAAAAATGTTTTTAAATATGTATATAAGGTATATATTTAACTTTACATAAATATTTAAACACATTGTGTTTTTTTGTTGGTACATATGTTTGTATTATGTTATTTTCGTGTTTTCAAAGTGCTGTGACTTGGTAAACATGTAGAGCAAGGTTTGTCAACTTTGCCAGCTAAGTGATGTACTTTTAACAGAGGGTTACACGATAGTGTTTAGTGTCAAACTGTTACTACTTTAGGTTTAGCTGTTTTCAAGCCTTTATTATTAAAGATTATTCTAAAAATACATAATAATGTGTTTTAATAACATTTTGCATAATGTTTTTACTTATGTTTTGTTATATTTGAATGTTATCTTACTTAAGTTATAATATATAGATATTATATTAACTTAAGGTGTGTGCTATTGGTTTTTGTTGTTGCTGTGATGTTTTTTTGTTATCTTTTGAATGAATAGACATTTCGCTTATCTTTATGTTGGTGCCTATTGTTAAAAATGGTAAATAAGTAAATATATTCAAAGTCACTGCCTTTAATAATTCACTGAAAGCAAATACAAATTATTTTGCTATATATACTATTTGTTTTATCTCAATTTGATTTGTTGTCTTTAGTGATGTTTACTACATGATTTTGCTATAAATATTTTGGAATCATGATGTTCCAGCATAAATTGCTATAATCGCTGTAAGTCCCAATAATCTCCTTTCACATAATGAAGTTGCAGTTGCATTTGTTGGTGAAGATGGTGCACCACCTGCTTCCAGGGAAGTTGTTATTTACCCAAGAGGTCATCCTCTTAAAACAATCAAGTATGTCTGCCAACTTAGATCCTATGGTTTATCCTATGTTTTTTCCGAGGGGTGATGCTGGCAGGTATAATCAATTGGTTCACAACCCTGAACATGCTACATTAGTTAGAAATCATGTACATTATCTGTATTTGAAAGAGCACATTGCTATTCGTATGTAGACATTCCTTTTCACTTTATATTTGATGAAAAACATTGTAAATGGAAAGTTAGACAAAAGGGTGGTAATAAGGTAATAGTAAGAATGTATAAAGTTAATCCAACTGGAGAATTGTTTTTTCTTAGACTTACTTTTGCAAGCAAAAGGAGCAACATCTTGGGAGAATGTTAATAGTATGTCCTTGAAATGTTTCGTGAAGCATCCTAGATTTAAAACCTTGATTTTTAATCTAGGGTGCTTTAATGTCTTAAATTTGAAGTTATTGAATAACGAATATTGAATATAAAAACAAATATACTTTTATGTATTCATGTTTTAAATTGGTTTGTTATTTTCGCTGGATTTTAATATCAATATTAATTCTATTGTTAATATTCTATTTTTATGTGTTATTGTTGTGATCTTTTGTGTTCATATTCGTTTTTAATTAGATTAAATCTTCTGCGGCTGAAAATTCAGCCACTTTAAGAAAGTGAAAATTGCTTCTGCGGCTGAAAATTAACGCATGCGCAAGTATTCAAACTAATTTACTTCATTTTCTTAACTTAAATATCATTGTGAGATATCTTTTAGGAATTTGAAGAGAATTTGTAGATAATTTAAAAAATACAATGAGCGACCTATCGATTGGAAAATCTTTTGAGAATTTTGAAGAAGCATCAAAATTAATACATTCATTATGCGCATTCAATTTTTTTTTGATGTTATCATTTATGTCATCTCGATGTTACTTCGCGCATACGTTAATTTTTAGCCGCAAAAGCAATTTTTAGTCTATAAGTGGCTGAATTTACAGCCGCAGAAGACTCAAGCTTTTGATAATAGACACCTTCACGTTGGTAACTATTGTTAAAAATGAGTAATAGGTAGTTTCATTATTGGAACTTACTGCTTTTATGCTAAAAATCCAGTTTATATCTTAATTTGAATTTTTTTTTTTTTATTAGTTTTGTTAATCCTTTTGTACTTCGAATTAAATTTTATAATTACATTTTTGATAAATGTTTATATTAACTGCCATGTCAAAATAGGTTGCTATAAATAGGTAAATCGATTTTCTGTTTTTATGTGGCTTTTTTTTTTGTTTGTTTTTTTTTGCTGTAATTATGGTATCATAATTTTTTTTTCTTTAAGATTAACGATAGACGCATTTACGATTTATAAAAGAAAACCTGATTACCTATTATTGTAAATTTTTGTCAGTTAAAATTATATAAATATATGTAATTAGTTCAATTTTTTTTAAATTTCCTCTATTTTATGCTTCATAATTTGTTTGGATCTTTTTAAACAGGGTGTGAATATTGTAGTTTTGCGCATTTGTCAAATATTAAGTTACTAAAATTTTAAAAGGTGTTTAACTAATTAATTAGCTTAGTTTGCATTTGCAACACTTTTGAGGAAAGAAAAAATTCTTATACATTAAATCATTGTTTTACATTTTATTATTCTGGTAAAAGGTCTTCATCAAAAACCTGACTACTCTTAATAAAAATAACTCTATTCTCCTGACCACCATTAAGATAAAAATGGGGAAGGGAGTTCCTCTATTAGTTTTTTAATTTTTAAGAGAATTAAATTTCGAGTAACAAAAGGAATTTTTAATATATGGTAGCAAATTACCGTTTACTAAAAGCTATTGAAACAAAGAGGCCATATATAAATGGTCAGATTAGTGCCATATACAGTTATGGCAAATGTTCAGTTATTTTTAATAAATTTATTTAGTTGTGTGCACTTAACGTCTTAAAGACAATATCCTTTTTTTAAAGAAACATATATCAAGGGGGTACCAAAAAACTAATCACTCATGGATAATTTACGTTCGCTTTATATTAATCTTATTAATTAAAGTTCATGTTATAAAAAATAACAAGAATTTAGCTTTACTTTTTCGTCAATTTAAAGCATGATGAAGTGTTATTATTTTGTGTCAATAACTAAAAACATTATTTTGAACTTAGTTATGTCGAGGAAAATGGTTTTGGCTTACACTGATATGACTTATGTCAGTTGTAAAATACTCAATGATAAATAATTGGTAAATAATATTACCTCCGCATACTTTTTATCTTAATTTTACAGATAGTTTAGTTTTTTCAATGTGAAGGCGTTTTTCTAAAAGGGCATAGTTATGGTTTCGCATCTTTAAATTGTGGAAAACAGCCACCTATAAATTAAGTAACAGACCGACCATAACCCGTATTACGGGTTGCTTTATTGCTAGTTATAATTAAGGCTGTCAAAAATCGCAAAAATGCTTGCCTGTATACCCATTAAACAAACGGGCAGGTACCCAGGTACCCGTTAATAAACAGTATTTTTTATAAAAGTTGTACTTATAAAAAATTAAAAACAATAAAAACGGCTAAATCAATTATGTCATTCATTTAAAACTTCACTTAAATATAAACTTTACTTTACATCAAGTGTCCAGGTTACTTAACTCCCAATTAGGGTTAAGAAAAACTAAAATGTCTACTGTTTTGGGTGCCAATGATGCACGCCGTTGATTGACCACATGTCCAGCAGTTGAAAAAGTGCATTCTGCTGGCACCGAAGTCGCTGGTATGCACATCTCGTTATATCTTTTCTTTATCAGTTTTGTGGTAGTCCAACGAGTTTTAACAACATAGTCTGGATCTGTATATTTCAACAAGCTAAGGAATCCATCATTTCCAACTAAACTAATTGGGTGTGCATCATGAGCAATGAAGTCTGCTATTTTCTGATCCAAAACTAGTTCTCTTTCTTTCGTCATTTTAGGCCACGAAGCTGTAAAGAAAGACGAATTGTTTGGCGTACCCAAACTGCCAATGCCATCAATATCTATATGATCTGTTCCAGTAAGATGGTGTCGGATAATGTTTGTGTTGCCACTTTTCACTGTCAAAATCGCCTCATATTGCTTGCACTTCACGCTGTTTTTATCAACTTTGTCTGCACACTTTTGATACTTTGCTCTTTTTTTTTTTTTTTTTTTTTTTTCAATAAAATTAGTGCTTTAAAATATTTTTAAAACTTAATTATTTGCAATATTTTAAAACTAATTTTGGTTATTATTAGTTATAGTTAAAACATAATTACTGGAATGTATGCTATTGTGGTTTTTGACAATGAGATGGAATTTGAGTATATTCCTTTTAGTTGAATAATCAATAAAATTGAATTTCAAGAAGTTTCAGCTTCGGTTATACAGCATGTAAAACTAAAATGCTATTGGCCTCCATGGTTAAATTTCAGCAAAGTCAGTAGGGCACAAAAGCTATCCTCTGAACCTGAAACAGATTGGAAAACTTACTCTTTTTGATTGTTAACAGTTGCAGGTAAATTTTGGTCTGTATAATACTGTTGATGAATTCAGACACGTTTAGGGACTGTTGAACCAGTATTAATTTTTTTTTTTATTAAAGATAAAAAAATATTTACTGTTTTAGATGCAGTTGAACATAACTAGTTTTTGTTTATTTTTGCTAGTTGATTTCGCTATTTTTGATTTTTCAGTAAACTCTGTGTTCACTACTGAATACCACAAATATGCTTTAGTAATTAAATTTATATAGCATAATACTAACTATAATTTTCTTTCAAAATAATTTGTGTATAAGCTAAGTGTAGTGTGTACAAGCTAAGTGCAGTGTTATTATTTTTGAAATGTGAATTGTATGTAATAAGAAGCCTGGGAAAAGGTGAGAGTAGCAGAGGAGACATCCAATGTCGAAGAGATGTTTACCAACCAAAAAAGCTTGGCATAAGCTATTTTGTATGCCTAAAATTTACGTTAACTTACATAGCAACATTCTCGTTTTTCGGTCTACTTTTTTTTTTTTTTAACAGGCTAGAAAAAAAACTATCAGTAAAGATGTAATTGAGAGTACTGATTCAGAAATTAAATACAGCAACAGGTGTTTTATTTGTTTTTAAATCCTTTTAAGTAATTCTAATTGCATCAATTTTTTTGCAAAATATTATTTGTCTGCCCAGCTAACACAAAACGTTCAAGAAACGTTCGTAGAACGTTAGAAACGGTCGGGCACGTTCTAAGAACGTTCTAAGAACGTTTCTAACGTTCTTCAAACGTTCTTGAACGTTTTGTGTTAGCTGGGTGTTCTTGTCTGTTATGTTTCTGTATAAATATTGCCTGTAATAATATTTTAAATTAAATAATAAATTTAAAAAAAATTGTTTTTGAAAAATCATAGAAGAAAGAAAAGGAAGATGCCAGAAAAGCTTCTTAGGCCTGTAATACCAGAGATAGAGTTGGGTAGGAAACAGATTTTACTAATTATTTTATAGGTTTAAATATGATAATCATCAATAAAATAATTCATTAGTAACAAATTAGAAACAAATTGAATTAAACTTACCTCTTAAAACATTTGAAGACATGGAAGCTTTTGAAGGTAAGTTGAACGATGAAGATGTGAAAAAATATTTGGTA
Organism: Hydra viridissima; assembly: GCF_058129835.1. Taxonomy (NCBI): domain Eukaryota; kingdom Metazoa; phylum Cnidaria; class Hydrozoa; order Anthoathecata; family Hydridae; genus Hydra; species Hydra viridissima. Next base: position 19,711,117 of record NW_028324303.1, read on the forward strand.
AATTATTAAGGTTTTCTTACATTTAATATATGTTAAATAAAGTTCAGTTTTATATTGTTAGATATATCAAGTTGGATTTTAGTAAATCAATTTTTCATGTCTTTAGTGGGAGACATGAAACGATTTCAAAAAATCATAAAAATCATACATCTTTAGCAAGACTTCAAATAGATCACTAATACGTCGTGAACATATTCTCTAAATTCAATAGGTCAAAATGTTGAACTTTCATGGTACTAGCCTAGTGCAATGGAATATTGCCATAGGGATTTATTAAATACCCTTTTGTTTTTCAATGATTAAGTATCATATCAAATATGAATCTAATCATTTAATATTTAAGTGTAGAATTTATGCTGTTAAGTTATTTTTATTATTTATTAACTGAATTCAATAAGTTATGAGTTTAAATATTGATAGTGATATTGTAAACCCCATTAGTATTATGAAACAAATTGGGTTATGTTTAGAGGATCAACTAATTTGATGAGGGGATACACAAACAGAGCTTGCACAAACCCTAAATGTTAACTGATTTTATTTTTGTCTTTTTTTTTTTAAATCATCTCATTAAAAAATAATGATTTTTGAATCACTGTCACCTTAATTTACTTATTTCATTTTGTAATTTGTTTTTGTAATTTTTTTGTCAGGTTCAGGTCCTTGTAAATAATGGTGGCACGAATCTAACAAATTTTGTAAGAAGGAATATAAAGTATTTATTTTCTAATGAACTGAAAATATAAAATAACTGGCCAAAAAAATAAAAAAACATTTCAGCCATTGCAGCTATTTCAAATAATGTTTTGTAAGTACCGTAAAACGGGGTGAATAGAAACAATTTTCAACTTTGGTTTAAAGTTTTGCATATTTGTAGTTGTTTTAGGTACACCATTTTTTCCCCAAATACAGGTCTCTGTTAGACCTATTTTTTTATGGTATTTCCATTTTTTTTTTATCTTATTTCATTTTAATGAAAACAAATAAAAACATGGTGTTTCTATTCACCCCGCAGATGGGGGTGAATAGAAACAGTACTTCAATTTCATGTGTTTTTCTATTGAAACAAATTGAGGGTGAATTGAAACAGACAAATATGGATTTTTGGTCAATAAATGAATACAAATAAATTTATTTCTCAACAAAATGATTTATTTGAGTACATAAACAAAAGAAGTTACATAAACTGTGCCCTACGGTAAGAAAACAAATTGGAATAGTCCTCTTCATCTTCTGATGATATCTCCACACGCTTTCGGCTTTTCTTTGGCTGAACCTGTTTAGTACCTGAGGTACCTGGGTTTTGGCCAGTAGAACGTGAAGTTTGGGGAATCTCATCGTCCACGACGAAGTCCTCAACACCGAAACTTTTGCCAGGTTTCACATATACTTTGGTCCTTTTTTGCCTTATCTTAGGAGTCTGATCATGACGCAGACTCTGAAGGAGCTCTTGGAAACTCCTGTCAACAGCTTCAGTGTTCTTTTGAATGTTTTCTGGATTCTGATTTTCCTCATCATCAATGATTTTTGGAAGCATAGACAGCACTTTGCTCCTGTTTAGAGGCGCTATACCGCACTTCTTAAAACCGCTGATCACATTTTCCTCCTTCAATGAATCACACAACTTTTTCAATAACGCGGGAAATTTGTCCTTAGGAACAGTTGCTTCTGCTCTTCCTGGGCCCTTTTTCCACTCTTCGAGAATCTGCCGCCATGTTGATTTCAATGGGCGAAAAAAGGCTACGTCTAGAGGTTGTGTGAGATGGGTGGAGTTAGCTGGGAGAAAAATAAAACTGATATCATTGTCTTTACACAACTTCACAGATTCCATTGATAAGTGGGAAGACAAATTGTCCCCAATCAGAATTTTTCGACCCGTTTTGTTTTTCAGGTACGGAAGAGCAACTGTCAGTACTAGAGGGACTTTTTACCATCTGCTGTTAAAATACAGCAGCCAGGAGACAATTATTTGGAGATTTTACGTTTTTCCTTCTGATTTCTCGGAGAATACCGAGGCTCCACACATGGCAGTTGTAGATGATATAGCTGAAAGGGAAATCAGTCTTATTGAAAATCTCAATGACACATTGACAAAGAAAGAGAAAAAGAAGCAGTTTATTCTTTGATTGGTCGCAAACCATCGCACAGTGAGTTAAAAAGGTTAAAAAGCGGCAAAAATTACCTAACTATTAAATACATGTACATTTAACATAAACTATACATCAAAATAGGGGTTTTTGGGGTCAAGAAATTCAAATTAGGAGCCTAAAATTATTTTCACATGCACCAATTACCCGTATCACGCACATGTACGGGTTAAAACGCGCGTTAGTGGACTTTAAAATTTGTAAATTCTAATTTTAGTAAAAAAATTAGCTTCCTTGACCCAAAATATAGCAATATTATATTAATACACAAACGCTCGTGTACGTATTAAATGCACGCAAATTTGCTAAACGCGCGCAGACGCGTTACAAAGCGCGTTATAAATCTTTAACGCAAAAAAAACAAAAAACAATTTATAATCCAAAAATAAAAAAATCAGAATATGAAAATCTTTTCACAATTTGAATTACTAACCAGTTCAATAATTCAGTATTAATTTCCAATACCAGAATAGATTCATGCATAGTTTTGTCAAATACAACACCCGCCCCTCCGTTTTCGATTTAAAAACAGCTTTCGGAGGTTTGTGAATTATTACACATACGTCCGAAAACTGTTTTTAAAAAGAAAACGGAGGGGCGGGTGTTGCATTTGTCAAAACTATGCATGAATCTAATTGAAATATCTCCTTAAGGAGCAGGAGGTCGCAGTAAATACTTCAGGGTTTATTTGGCTATAGTTTAATGGTTTTGTTTCACCAAAATTGAACGTGGAACAATGTGGAACTTTTTTTTGGCTGGCACTTATGTTTAAAATTGTGCATTAAAATTTTAACTTTCAAATAAAAAATTTTAAAAACTTGTTTTTTAAATCTAAAAAAAAAGAAGAAAATAAATTTTTGATATCTAAGCACTCAGTACTTTAACAAAAAAGATAATAAAGTTTTGTAATGAGGTGGAAAATAAGGTTTCTTACAAGATAAACATACCTTAAATTTTCATAATTTTATGGTGATAAATTTAACTTTTCACACATATATCCCTTTAAAATTACACATTACTAATACCTATGGAATTATTTAAAGTTTATTTTAGATCAAAAAGTAGTTTGCTTTTACATTTTAAGTCTAAAAACGATTAAGCTTTCACTTTTTTTTTTGGACTTTTTGCCGTTTTTAGATTAATCTGACTCACTGTGCATCGCAAGAATTTTCTAACTCTATCAATGAAATTACTGTCGTAGATTAACCACTGCGGATAATTTTTTTTTAAAACTAAATTCTGAATTAGATAATAATTTTCAGTTAAAATTTTATATTACAACTTTAATTTCTTAATTTCTATTTATAATTTTAATTTAAAGTTTTAAATTATTAATAATCGATAAAACTATGTAAAGAGTGTCAAATTTTAAAAATAAATTCTGAACAAGATAGTAATTTTCAGTTAAAATTTTCAATTACAACTTTAGTTTCTTAATTTTAATTTCAAGTTTTAAATCGATAACCGACATTCAACAATGTTTTATTTATAGGAGGGATCGACCTGTAAGTACAATTTTTTAAAATTTTTTTCATTTAATTTTTGTAAAATTGTTATAATCATAACAAAGAGCAAAAATAAACTTGTGGAGAACTGATGTCTGTTACTTTGTTTTTGTTGACCACCCCTAATATATATATATATATATGTGTGTGTGTGTGTGTGTGTGTGTGTGTGTGTGTGTGTGTGTGTGTGTGTGTGTGTTTTGATAAAAATCATAAGAATGCTGAAGTGGACAAAACTACATAAAAATGGATCTTTAATGGCAGTAAATGTGACCGACTTCTGCGTCTAAAACGTCGAAGTTTTAAATCTATGTTTTCAAGAAATGATTCTTAATTCAAAGTAAAGTTTTTGAGCGTTTCATAAAGCAGTGTGTACTGTGAAACATAGTAGATGTAGAGTAAAGGCTGTTTTGGTTGCAATTCAACAGGTGGCATTGAAAAAAAAAGAAAGGAATAATGACAAAACTAGTTTATTAAGATATTTTTGAAAAGTTATGCTACTCCTCCTGAAATTTCATTTCCTCTTGAAAAGTAGTTAATGTAACGCCATTTATTTTTTAGAAGAAAACGACCCGAAGCTCAAATCCAAAACTTGTTAGTTAGTGGCATCAAATTGACTTCAACAAATTGGATATGTCGTTATGTAGAAAGCTCGAAAAGTAAAGTTAAAAGTAAAAAATAAGTCGTTATATAGAAAACTGGAGTAAAAGATGGACATAAGTGGAGTTGTGAAGTCACGTACAGTAGTGTTCATCACGAGAAAGTTTTTTTATTAAATTATTTTATTAAAATTTTATTAAAATAAATTTCGAAATATTACCTTTAAGATTTTTATTAAACTTTGATTTCTAAATAAAAAGTATGTATCACACTCTTTATTCTGACCTAACCCTAACCCTATATAAAATAAAATAATTATATTGTTTACAAAAACAAAAAATGCAAATAGAATCACATCCAATGTGGGCCGTTTTACACTATCCTCAACAAAAATGTTTGCTTTGAAATTAAGCTTGTTTTGTTTAACAAGTTGTTTAAAATATTTTTTGTACCAACAATGCCAGCTTCGGTAGAATGTATCTTTTTTTACTGCTTTTATTTATAAATTACTGCTTGAAAATTAATTTTGAAATGTATTAAAAAACTTATATGCAATGTATTTTTAAGATGCTAAATTTTTTAATAAAAATCTTATAATAAAAATTTGTACAACTAATAGTTTTAGCTATTTTAACAAGTCGTTAGACTTATTGTTGATGCTAATAAATGCAAAAAAAAACTCAACCAAAACCGCAACACGTGGTAACGGCTGGTTACCGGTCGATGTTGCGGCAGTTGACATTTAAATTTTGATTAGCAAAATATTTAGCAAACCTTCCAATATGTCCCTGACCTTTAAACTTTTTTTAGCAAGAGACTTTATAAGAGGTATTAGATATGTTAAAAAAACATTTTCAATTCCTTTAAATAAAGAGACCCAATGAAATGCAATATGCACAGATCATCAATCCCTCTTATCTTTTATTGTTGTTATGCTTAATTATTCAATCCTCGACTGGTCAGTAGCGAACTTAGGTTGTTAAAATCACAACTATTTGCGATGTTATTTATTCTACGAATTTTGAAAGGTTAGAATTTCACTAATAAACAAAACAAAAAAGATCAAAAATTTTCCTTCGCAGAGCCTTAAGTTAAATAGAAAATTAAAATGGTCCATTAAGTTTAATAAAAATCGCTGCTTAAAAGCTTAAGACCGACTACTTCTGTTTTTAAATATATTTTGCGTTGCGTAATTTTATTGGACTATCCCTTATGCAAGTTACATTTTAGATAGATACGAATCAGTTGCGCAATTAGAATTTGTCAACGAAGAAAAATCTTTCTAGATGTCTTTTCACTTGCAGGCGCATTTCCAAAAAATATCATGACAGACAAAATTGATTTTAAAACATTCTTGCTCTAATTTTTTTTTCCAATGTTTTTTATTTGTTAATAAAAAAAACTTTAAAAAATGTTTTTTGAGCTATAGAGCATGTCTATCTTTCCGCTGCGCTTGAAAGAGACTCAGTCTGCAACTTTTTACAGGAGTTTAATGATTGAGCAAGGATTATTAAATATAACAATAAAACGAAAATCAAGCTTTTTTATTTTTCAACTTTAATATAATAATCAAATACTATTTCAAATGTATAAGTCAACAAGCAAATATAAAAAAAAAATTACAAATATAAAGTCAATTACCAGCACCAAAAAAATCGTCTAAACGACTGCTAACAAGAAAGTCGTCTGAACCAAATATCACTTTCTATTACACACTCCAATTGAATAGGTTATTAACGGTATCAATCTAATTGGATATAGTTAGTAAAGGTGTTTATATGTAAATAATAGTAAGTGTATACCTAAAAATATTATCTAAAAACAACTAAAAATACAGTACTAAAGCGAAAACATAACAAATGTAAATCAAAATACAAATGTAATACAAAAGTTTTTTTTAGTTTGTAATACAAAATTTCAAACTAAAATGTTTTTCATAGAGTTTGGCTGCTTGATAAGTTACAATATCAAGATTACAAATTATTACAATATTAAATAGAATAATAGAATAAAACAGAGTTTAAAACTTCCAAAATAGTAAGGAAAAAAAAGTATTTATATAAAATAAGTAAAAAGAAAGTATTTTAAATAACAACAAAGATAAAAAAAGAACAGTAAAATTATTTAATCTTTAGTATTCTCAGACATATTCAATCGTTTTTCAAAGAGATTTTCTTTCCTTTGATTCCAAATATGTATGAAAAACTGGATGTAGAAGCAAAAATGAGTTTGCGTCATTAGTTAAGCTGAAGACTTGATATTTTGTAAAAAACTACTGAACTGCTCGCATATACATATATATCGCATATACATGTAAAAGTATTTATTGGATAAAAACTACCCAAGCGATTGCAGCGAAAAACATCAGCACATTTATGTGTGAAGTTTATAAGAAGTATCTTTAAAAAAACCTGATTCACGATTGTGACAGAATTCCGATAAACTGCATGCAAAATCATAAACTCTATTTTTTGGAGCTTTATTACAATGGGTATACAAAGAAGCATATGGGTCTTTTCTTCCTTCTGATCCTGGTATAATATGAAAGCCATAGCAATTGCCATGCATAGGACAAAACCATAAAAAAAGAAAAGATGCACCTTTTTTTGAGACTTGAGGAAATAATTTATTACAAATTTCAGAAGGAATATCATCAAACAAGTTATTATTAAAACTTTTATCAACAGAAAACATTCTCATTTTTCTAATTTGACATCCATGTTTTTCAAAATAATAAGCTCTCTCAAATCTTTGTGGGTTTTAAGTATCTTTAATGACCACTGTTGTAAAAAATGACCAAAAATTACTTTGAGCTGACCCGAGAAAACCGCTTTGACAGGGTGAAACTACAATGTTTCCTGACTCCAAAAATGTAAAATTTGAAATCTAACTATTTCGTCCAAGAAAATAATTTTGATTTTTAGTTTTTAGTACTTTGCACAATAGGGCAAAATAACAGCTTTTCAAATTTTGCATTTTTACAGCATTCAAAAACTCTCCAAAATTAGCATTTATTACTCTAAAACATAACAGTCTATATAGCAAGTATAATTTGTATTTATTTTAACTCAGAAGATAAAATTTTACCTACAATTTCATGGTTGAACTATATTATAAACATTTTGTTGCATCAAAATTGTAAACAAGCTAAAAATTCCGGGAATTGGCAGTGAACATGTTTATTTAAAGTGTTTCATTTATCAGTTGTGTGAGAAAATTTTCAAAATGCCAAATTTTTCAAAAAATCATGAAGATTGTCGGAAATCTGTCTGTGTCTTGTGTCTGAAAAAGTGCTCTCGAGAGTTGACACAGTTCCTTGTTGAAAAGATCCTCAAGCATTACCATACAAGTCTTGATTTGACTGATACCAGAGTGCCAAGAGGCATTTGTGACTCATGTCGAACAATTCTTCGGAGAAAAGATGAAGGAAAAGATGTTAACCTGCCACCTTTGTTTCCTTTCTCATCTATAAAAGTTAGACCACCAACAAGAGATCAAGGTTGCAACTGTCTTATTTGTCAAGTTGGACATTTGAAGTTGAATGAGAAGAGCCCAGTGGACTATTCTAAACCTGTGGAAGATTGTACCCCTCAAAGATGTGGTGATTGTTTGAGTCTAGTTGGAAGAGGTCTGCCACATCAGTGCACTCCATTCACTTTTAGAGAGAATCTCAAGCAGCTAGCTACAGCTGATCCACTCGCTGCAGAGCAAATAGCTACTCAAGTCATCTCTACTAAACCTTCCACACCTGGTGGTACTGCCAAAATATCGCATCCTAAAGGCGGCCCACCACTTAGAGTTAAAACAGGTGATACTTTTATATATACATATAAAGATGGCAGCTTCAGAGGGAATACCTTTAATTTTAAAACTTTAAATTACAAAAAGTATTATTATAATTTCATTTTTAGGAAGCTCAAGTGCAAGAGCTCTTTTTCCTGAACCCAGCATCAAAACTGAAGATCTTGTACAAGTTCAGCTAAACACAGGACTGTCCAACCTTGGCATGAAGAAATTGGCATCAACCATCAACAGAGTCAGTGACACCAAGATTGTGGAGACTAGTTTTCTAGCTAAGTTTGAAGCCATTGGCAAACAGTTGTCTGAGTTTTTTACTCAAACCAGCATCCAAGTTTTATCAGAGAGTAACTCCACTGACTTTGTGGTTGTGCATTGCAAGGATCTTGCCGAGCTTTTGAATGAAGTCCTGCTTTCTCGAAGAGTTTTCCAGAATCATATTTTCAAGTTGGGAATTGATGGAGGTGGAGGATTTCTGAAAGTTTCTCTTGGCATCATGGAGTTGGATTCTCACTGTGATTCAAGGTCACCACCACGGAAAAAACTTTTAACTCAGAGGACTGCCAAAGACAGTAATGTAAAGCGTCAAATGCTTGTGGCTTTATCAGAAGGACTACCAGAAAACTTTGAAAATGTGAGGCAGATCTTGTCTTTAATCAAGTTAGACAAAGTCAACTTTGTTGTCTCATGCGACATGAAACTTGCCAACATCCTTTGTGGCCTTCAGAGCCATGCAAGTACTCACCCTTGCTCTTGGTGCAACACAGAATCAAAGCATCTTTCTCAATCAGGATCTTTGAGGACACTAGGCTCACTTGTTGCCTGTTATCAAGAGTTTGCTAAGTCTGGTGGTGATATCAAAAAGGCAAGATCTTTTGGCAATGTAGTGCATGAGCCTTTGCTATTTGGTTCTGAAAACAAACTCATCTTGGAGCTCATACCACCAATGGAACTCCATCTTCTCCTTGGTGTGGTCAATCACATGTACAAAGCCATGACAGAAGTTTGGCCCAATGTTGTCAAGTGGCCCTCAGCTCTCCACATTCAACAAGAACCATACCATGGTGGGCAGTTTGCAGGGAATGCCTGTCACAAGCTTCTCAGCAATCTTGACCTCCTTCAAAGAATTGCAGAGACTGAGTCTGCTTTTCAAGTCTTTGGAATCATTGATGCCCTTCGAAAGTTTAAGTCTGTGGTGACAGCATGTTTTGGTATGGTTCTGGAGGATGACTTTTCTGAAAAAATTGATCGCTTCAGAGACTCATATTTGGCAATCATGAACATCAGTGTGACTCCAAAAGTTTATGCTGTTTTTTTCCATGTGAAGCAATTCATTGAGATCAAAGGGGCTCCCTTGGGGATCTTTAGTGAGCAGGCAACAGAATCAATGCATCATAATTTCAGCTCACATTGGCAGAGATACAAAAGAGACCGCAATCATCCTGAGTATGCAAAGAGGCTTCTTTCATGTGTTGTGGACTACAACAGCAAGCATTTGTGAAGAATCAAATATTGAGAAGAATTTTTTTTATGTACCATTTGCTCTTTATGTGTTTAGAATCAAGAGGCTGTTTTTGTGTTTTGGCTTAGAATAACTAAAAGAATTATTTAAGAAAGTGTTTATTATTTCCATCTTGTTAATGAAAAACTATATCAGTTGTGTCAGAATACACTATTATTCAAGTGAATTTTAGACAGTTATGTTTTGGAGTAATAAATGCTTATTTTGAAGAGTTTTTGAATGCTGTAAAAATGCAAAATTTGAAAAGCTGTCATTTCGCCCTATTGTGCAAAGTACTAAAAACTAAAAATCGAAATTATTTTCTCGGACGAAATAGTTAGATTTCAAATTTTACATTTTCGGAGTCAGGAAACATTGTAGTTTCACCCTGTCAAAGCGGTTTTCTCGGGTCAGCTCAAAATAGTTTTTGGTCATTTTTTACAACAGTGTGACTTCAGCATTTTTTGGTTGCACATCAACAAAATGAATTTTTTTAACAAAATTACAACAATATTGAAATAATAAAACAATATCTCCAGAAGGTTAATTATTGTAGTTAGAGGATAATTCTACCAAATTTGCTAACTCAGGAGAAAAACAACGCAGCAGATAACAAAACTTTACTGAAAGTTCACAACCACCTACATTTGATAAAAGTTGTTCACATATAAAAAGTATTTCATCAGTGAAACGTCATGGAATTAAACTGTCAAGAGAGCTATCAGCAGCTAGTATTTTAAAAACTTATACATAGGACCGCCGCAAATTATATGGCACTGGTGACTCTGAAACCATCAGCTGAAATGATGATTTACATTCAGCAGGAATATAATTTATAAGTATAGAGTTTAGTTTTAAAGTATCAGCATCAAATGTTATATCATCAGAATTTTCAACTGAAAAAATAAGAAGATAAATCTTTTTAAGATGTGCTCTAGCTTCTGGAAATTGTTTAGGATCTGATAATTCAGAATTATATACAAATGACCTATCAAATCGTCGTGATGGTGTTTGAACAATCTCATTAAGTTCAGCTGTTTCAATAAGTTTAAAAAAGGAATTTTTGAAACTAATTCCAATTTTAGTTGCATCACAAGCTAGAACTGATATAATTTGATCCTCTGGACACATTTGACATTTTTGTCTAATATCAATGTGCATGTGGGAGGCCCAAGCAAAAAACCAATCAATAAATGTTTACATTGACATAAACGGCAGAGCAGATGTACTTCTAGGCTAATATTTGTTAACATATAAATTAACAAAACCACTAAATGTTCCTTTGCATAAGACAAAATCAACGAATTCCCAGCCTTTTAAAATTTTAAAAAAATGAATACAATTATTAGAACTAATTTAAAATAGATTTTAGCGAACATGGCAATATATTATATCTATATATATTATAAAAACTGACTATATATATCATATATGTATATATATCATATATTATATATTTTATATATGTATATATATTATATACATATATATATATAACCACACACTTATAAAGTTTAATATACCTAATTCATAACCAGCACAAGTTGATTTAGACAAACAAAAAACGGAATCTTCCCATCCATCCCATTAAGCAGTACAGTTATTTGATAAACATTTGCGCAAATAAACATCAACCACTCAACCACTTCACGATCAGTGTATATTACCTCTTGAGGTAATATAGAGCAAATTTTTAAAGATTTTAATTAAAATTTAATTATTACTTTTAATAAAAAGGGCTTTATCAAAGATCAATCTATCCTAGGTTTATAAGGTTAGTTTGTGTGTTTGTGATTTTTGTTCGGTTTCCATTATTCAGATTTGTAGTAAATGTTTAGTCCCTTCTTTGTGCAAGGAAGAAACCTCTCTTGATTTTTTTAAAAATCGATATAATTATATTGATTTTTAAAAAATCAAGGGAGGCTTCTTCTTTGGCAAAGAAAATTATAAATGTTTAGTTTAATTTTGTTGTTTAGTTCCAATTAATGTTTAGTTCCGTACTTGTGCAAAGACTTTGCACAAGTAAGGCCTTATTTAAGGAACTAAACGTTAATTGGAACTAAACAACTAAACATTTATAATAAGAAAATAACTTATTGGAGAATTCATTTTCATTGCTCTTTTGATTTTTAGTTTTAAAGAATGGCACAATATATGATGGAGTATAGAAAAAGGAAAAAAAAGTTACAAGAAATGTTAATTTATAGTAGTGATGATGATGCAAGTGTGTTTAATGAAAAAATATCTTCTTTAAATCCAATATTGTGCTCTTCAAAAAACAAACTTATTTTTGATGAAATTAATAACACTAATTATAAAGACGATGACCCAATTAGATCTTCTGATGAGAGTTCCTTATCAAGTTCTGATATAGTTGAAAGTAAATCATTGTCATTAAAGGAGAAACTTGCTATATGTGCAATTAAGCATCAATGGTCCTCTGCATCAATAAATGAGATTTTGGAGATTTTACAAGGTGAAGGCTTGCAGGTTCCCAAAGATTACCGGACATTGCTGCACACACCTCGTCAAACATCTGTTGTTTCAAAATGTGGAGGAGATTATTTCAATTTTGGTTTCAGAAATGGGATTTTGAAAGTTCTTTCTCAAATTCCAAAGTACACTGAAATTAAATTGAACGTTAATGTTGATGGACTTCCATTGTTTAAATCTTCAAGTTGCCAATTATGGCCAATATTATGCCAGTTTTCTACTAGTGATATATTCATTTGTTCAATGTTTTGTGGTGTCAGTAAGCCCAATTCTTTAAATAATTTTTTGTATGATTTTTTGAATGACTATAAAGATTTGCATACCAATGAATTAATTTTCAATAAAAAAAATTATTTGTTTCCATAAGTTCTTTTCTCTGTGATGCTCCAGCCAGAGCTTTTATGAAGTCAATTGTGCTTCACTCGGGATTCAACACATGCGAGCGATGTGAAATTGTTGGTACATATGTCAATGGCCGTGTAGTATTTCTTCCAGAAGAAAATATGGTTAAGAGAGATGAGTTGGTTTTTAATAACTTCGGCTATCCCAATCATCAAAAAGATCAAGCACCTTTAGACTTTATGCACTTAGTTTGTCTCGGTGTTGTGAGGAGATTAATTAGATTTTTGAAAAGTGGAAAAAAAGGACGTATTTCCATGCAGCAAAGGACCCACTTATCGAACCTGCATGGTGCTTTAAATGGGTGTTTGCCAACTGAATTTGCAAGGCAACCAAGGCAAGTAAATGATGTTGACAGATGGAAAGCTACAGAGTTTCGATTCTTTTTGTTGTACACCGGACCTATAGTTTTAAAAAGAGTTTTGTCAAATGAACAGTATAAACATTTTCTCTCATTAAGCATTGCCATTTCCATATTACTTACAGATAACATTGATATACGTTCTCAGTATATCAACTATGCTAGAGAGCTAATAAATTATTTTGTTAGCAAATCACCAAGTTTGTATGGTGAATGTTTTGTTGTGTATAATGTACATAATTTATTACATTTAGTGGACGATGTTGAACATCACAAGTGCTCTTTAAATGATATTTCTTGCTTCCCATACGAGAATCACATGCAACGACTTAAAAAAGAAGTACGCAATGCAAAAAGCCCTATCGTTCAAATATGTAAGCGGGAACATGAGTATGATAATGTACTCATGTCTTTACCAAAAAAAAAAAACTAAATAAGATTTCCCCTAACTTAAAAGATGGATGTTTTATGTTACAAAATGGAGATGTGGCATATGTGGACAGAATTGTACGAGATAAAATACAGTGTAAAGTGTTCAAACCCTGTAACATGCAAAATGTTTATGTGGAACCTGCAGAGTCGAAGTTATTCAACATATACTTAATTAATGACCTAAACAAGAACTATAAATCTAAAGTTTTAGAAAAAAAGAATTTGATAAATAAATGTGTTTGTATTCCTGAACAGCGTGGGCATGCTATTTTTCCACTCTTGCATCGATTCTAGATTATGCACATTTATTTTATTTGTGCATCTATATGCCTGTATTATTATTTTTAAATTTTTTTTTTAATTTTGGATTATGAAAGTATTTAATAATTTCTTACTTAATAATTATTTATTCTGATTTTTATCTTCTTGGATTTTATTTTAGACAAGTATTGATAGAATAATCTGATAATCTCTTAAATGTATAAGTTGCTATATAAAAATGTATCTGATATATTATGCATATGCATGACTTTTTGCATTTAAAATTTTAGCAAGGAATTTAAGTCTAAGTATAAGTTTTGATTAAGTATGGTATTTAATATTTTTTTAGTCTCTATATTGGATAACATAAGAAGCAAACAGTTTGTTTGAAGTCACACTAATAATTTTGTTTCAGTAAATTTATTCGTTTTAATGTTGCTGAATATTGTGGCTAGATATTTGATAGTTATATAAATAACTATAACATAATATCTGGCCCTACATTATTAAAATTTAAATTTTAATAATGTAGGGCCAGATATTATGTTAGCTTTACCTTTTTTACTGTTGTGACACAACAGAGGTTTTGTATCTGAGTTTTTCTTCTCAGTCTTCTCTGTTCAGTTGTTTCTTCTCAGTCCTAAAAGCATTATAGCCTTCGTCATGGCTAAGGAGCTTCACCTGGCCTCAACGGACCCCTGTAGTTAAGGAATTATATATTTAGCTTTGATTTAACTTGTATGAGCCAAGCTGAAGAGTTTAAATGGACAAGAGCAGTTCGGATGGAAGGAGACAAGGAGGAGGAAGGTACTATCCTTACTAAATGGGTTCAGGGTGAAATTGTTAGATGGCCTGTTAAAATTAATGCGTTAAGAGCTTTATCAGAAGGTAGATCCCCTAACAAAAATTGGTTGAAATTTGATCTTGTTAAACTAAAATGTAGTTCAAGTAAGACTCATAATCTACATTTTAATTGTATTTGATAAGATTTACATTGTACTTATTTTTCAAGAAGACATTTAATTTAGCAGTATTTAATTTACTTTTTTTTGTTTCCTAAGCTTAGCAAATTAAATGCCAAAAAGGATGTATCACTTTTTTGATGATATTATTTCATTTTTCTTTTAAGATGATTGTCATACTTGTGAAGATTTCAACTTTACTACCACAGATGCAGATGAAAGTAACTCACCTCCTAAATATAAACATGGTAAATTTGTATTTTTGTGACTTATGAACTGTAGTTTAGGATAACTGAAACAAGTTGAATACTATTCTTTTTTTCTTCCCAAATTATTAGGCATTCTATAAGAGCCTTATTAAATTACCTTATGAGTTGAGTTTCTAAAATCATTAAATTAAAATTGATAATTATCAAAAAATTTCTAGTTCTAGTGTTAACAGTTAAGTACATCTAGTTCCCAAAAAGTTTAAGAGAAAATGTAGGTAGCTATTTTGAGAAAAAAATTTGTCTTGTCCAAAAAATTTAAATTTTATGACTGTTATGTTGATGTATTTTTGTGTATTCAACAGTTAATTTTTTATTTTACTATTCTTTTTTTTTTGTATGTAAGTGTACAAATTGAATTATTACAATCTCTAATTTTAGAGCCTAATAAAGTTACTGGTTATAAATATAAAACAAAAATACCACATTCATCAGTTAAAAGAAGGAACATCCATAAAGGTAAAAATAAACATTATTTTATTTCTACTTACTCCATTTTAGCTGCATACAAATCTGCATACAAGTTCTTATCAAAAAATGCATATAGATGCATTTTTGAGAAGAATTTTTCTGAAATGTATATCATTATTCATATTTTTTTAAAAATGTATTTATGACATTAAGAAAAAGTTACTAAACAAATGCAAGGATGCAACGTATAATAATTTGTTGATGCTGTTTACTTAGTTTATATATCAGATGATCTCCTTGTGAGAATTTATTTTTACTTTCACAGATGATAGTAACTCACCTCCAAATAATAAAGAAGGTAAATGTTTTTTTCACTTTTAAAATATAGTACAGGATGGCTGATACAAGTTACTATTATAATAGGCAATACTATTTTTAAAAATTATAATAAATATTTGTTCCAAAAAAGCCTCTATAATTTAAATTTTCAGCAGAGTTTTAATCGAGGAAGTATCAAATAAAAAACAACAAATGTTTACACTTTAATAAATTTAGTTACCATACAGTTTACAAGAGAATATATTTGTAGGAAGCAGTTTTTAGAAAACAATTGAATTATCGAAAAATTTTGAATCATGCTAAGTTATGTGTTTGGTGCATTTTCATGTATTTGGCCTGGTTAATAACTTTCTTTAATTTTAGAACCTAAAGTGTCTGGTCATAAAAGTTACGTTACAACGCCACCTCCACCACATTTATCAGATAAAAGAAAAACTAGCAGAAAAGGTAAAGAAACAAAACTTTTTTATTTTAACTTATTTAATTTCTGCTCTAATCTACAGGATATTTATATCACTTCATTGATATATTGGAGTAATGATAAGTAATATGTAAATACTAATAAAGATATCTTTTTATATTTTTAGTTCCAGATATCGATTATTTTATTGTTTTTTTTAATTGACAGTTTATGGTAATAAATTCCTTTAATAATAAACAAAAGTCATTAATTATATATTTACTGATAGAGTTCAACACTCCTAAATCCAGTTCCCCAGATATAAGCAAAAGGAAGTTGATAGTGGAGGATCCTAAATGCAGTTCCCCAGATAAAAAGAAAAGGAAGTTGGTATTAGAGGATGCTTTAATTCATAGATCACATCAATTACGTATGTTTTGCGTAGAGCACATTTTATTAGTATACTTTCCATCTTTGATTATTTCTAAGTATGTAATTTAAACTTGTTTTATGCTAGTTTTTGTGCTCAATTTTTTTTCATATGACAATTTTGATAACTTTGGAAGTATATCTTGAATCTTGTGAGCCCAATTTAAGTAATATTGTATAAAGTTGAATTTAAAAATCCATGTCATCAAATATTTTTAGCCTCACCAGTGGATTTCAGTAGTAGAAGTAGCCCTAAACTGTTGTCTCCTGTAAGGAATCAGATCCTTTTGAATAATAATACAGATACTATGAGTATATCTGTTGCATCATTTCAAAGTAAGTATATTTTTTGTTTAGATCTTTTTTTCTAATGAAGTTTCTTTAAATAATGTGAAATGGTTGACATTAATCAACATGGATACTATTCAACAATAATAATTTGGAATCTCAAAGTAGACTAAACAAGTTATTATATTTTAGGATTCCAATCAAAAGTTTTTGAGAACTTTATCGTTTTAAAAGAAATGATTAAGTCACTTGATCAGCGATATGAAAAGGATGATTCACCTTTCTTTATTGAACAATTTACTGAAATCGAAGAATTTAAAGAGTTTGATGAAACTCTATGTGAAAATGATAAAAAAATATGTTTTGTGAGTTTCAATTTTGTTTCAGATTTTGTTTCAGACTTTGTAAAAATGATAAAAAAATATGTTTTGTGATTTTCAATTTTGGTAGTTGAGCTTTATTTTCTAACTCATCTACTGATGTAAATTCATCTTGGTCAATACTTATCCAATCAGTAGTGTTTTGAGTAAGATAAAAGTGCTCCCTAAAAACTTTTAGATGAGAACACAAAAAACCTTTGCCTAGATTGTTAATTTGTCGAGTAGATGCTTCAGATATTTGACATAACGAATTATGACATTTTACAACTTTTCTCAACGATTTACTAAGTTCAAAAACCGTAATAAATGTGCACGAATCAGAAACTACTGAATATCTTTCTATGCCAGATTTTGAAGCTAATTTAAAAACATTTGATGTTAGACATAATAAACTTTCTATCAGTTTTTTCCTGTTTATTAAATTATTTTCTGGCGAAAAGTCTGGGTTTTCTAGCATTTGAAGTAACTGATGTAATAATCGACAATGACAACAATTATTGACATTTTTCACATCATCTGATTGAAAATAAATAATAGTTGAGGGTAATTCCATGTAAAAGTGGGACACTCATTTCAGTCACCTCTAGGATTTTCTTTAAATTTTAACCAGTGGTACCTATTAATGAATAATGAAAAAATGCAAAATTTGAACTCCCAAATCCAAACGGTTCAAAAGTTATGGCATTTTGAAATTCAGCTTAAAACGCCCTATTTTTTTCCACTTCCGCCATTATGAACTTTGTAGTAGAACTTTTAATTGAATAATTTAAGATCTAGTGGAATAATGTGGCTAAAATTTGGTACCTGACCATTTTCAAGGGTGCTGAATTCAAAAATGTAGATAAATTTGAGATATTTAAATTTTTTGACAGTTATTTTTTTATTTTAAAATGGCCAGTCAAACTTTTTGTTCTGTTACCATGGGTTGCCCTTTCATTATTTCCCGGAGTTGCCCAAGTCTCATCGATTCCATTTTTTTTTCAAATGAAGTAGATGATCTTAGGCTATCTTTATAAAAAAGATGGTTTTGGTTTCTTAAAGCATAATAAAGATATGTCCTTTTGAAACTCAGACAAAAAATTTCTTTATTTGGCCGCTATTCTCTTTTATAGCGATGCTTTTTTTGTGAATAACTTAAGTTCTAGTAGAGAAATATGACTGAAAATTGGTACCTGACCATTTTTAAAGGTGTTGAATACAAAGATGAAGAGAAATCGACTTAAATCCTAATCTTTTAGAATTATTTTTGAATTTTAAAATGTCAACAGTCCCTTTTTTATTCTTGTAACCATAACTTTTATTTCACTTCTTTCTGTAGTTGCCTTACTCTAATTGTGAAATAAGATGTTTTGGAAATGTTTAGGTCTCTGAAATAAAATAAAAAGTTATATTGTTTTGAATAACTTGCATATTTATAATCAATATTTTCAAAAGTATACATGGAAGTAAAATTTACTATATAGTAAGTTTTATTTCCATGTTTATGTTTTATTTTTTATTTTATATTTATGTTTTATTTTTCAATGTCTTATATATACAAGACATTGAAAAAATAATTTCTTTTTTTATTATTCTAATAATTAGGGTATTATTTCAAAATATTGGTTGCATGCTAAAATTTTAGCATACATGCTCAAATGTTGTGTTAAAAAATAAGAAACTAAAGTGCAAACTTTCTTGAAAAATATTATAAACCTGCTTTATTGAAAAAGCTCAAAAATGAAAAGGAATAAACCAAGTATAACTAAAATTGAAGTTTATATCATTTAAATAATGAAAGTAAAATATTAATCAACTTTCACTGAAAAGATAAAACTTGTTCAAATAGAGTTTCATCTTCTTTTGAGATTTGGTACTTACGCCCAGAAGATGCTGAAGGTGTTTTAATAAGAGAAATGACATTAATTCTTGGCACCCAGCAATTATAGGTATTGTGACATCATAACATTGTCAATTTTAATAATTTCATATTTTTGTTTTTTAAGGAAGTCAAATGTTAGTGCAAAATCATCATCAACGGATACCCTTTTCATTTTTATAATTGAATGAGAAGATGGTATAAATTGATGGAATCTTCTTGTCCCAGGAATAGAGGTTGCTATTAAAAGCCTATCAGTAGGTCTGTTTCTTACTAGCTCCATTTCTTCAGCAGTGATGTACACAAACGTAATCCCACTGATTGACTTTTGACAGTATTCAAACATTGCTTTAGAAGACAGCATATGACCTGTGGTTGGACTCTGCAAGCTAGCTGTTGCAACAAGCCTTTTAACAGTGCCACCTATTCCATCGCATATAGATTTGCCATGGCTTGTTGCAAAGAAATTCCAGATGCAATGAACAGAAAAATCTTGAGCGTGGTGACATAAATTGAAAAAATGTTTGCAGTTTTTATACTGCCCTGCACAGCCATCAGAAAAATAATTAATTTTTGTAATTGTGGGACAAAGATGAGTTTTTATATGGTTAATGGTTTTATGCATAACTTCATTGATAAATCCAACATCATGATTCAAATCATCTGAAATTACACAAAAAGAAGATATTTCCAATTTCACTTTCTTGTAGTAGATGACAACTGGATGAAGGGAACATTGACTCTTGCTCCAATGGTAACTCTGTATCTCGTCTTGTACTACAAAAGTGTAATTCTCTGCAAAATCTGCCCGTACAATAGCCTCATCAATACTAATTGTTTCTTTGAGATGCTTTAG
Organism: Hydra viridissima; assembly: GCF_058129835.1. Classification (NCBI taxonomy): domain Eukaryota; kingdom Metazoa; phylum Cnidaria; class Hydrozoa; order Anthoathecata; family Hydridae; genus Hydra; species Hydra viridissima. The sequence goes on from NW_028324303.1 coordinate 19,730,803, forward strand.
ATAGCTAGATTGTGATTTTGCTATAAATGAATGAGAAGTAATATTATCAAGTTTTTCACACAGGAGCTCTATGAATTCATTTAATGGAAGTTTTATTGTTAATAGTTCAGTTCTATCTGTTGTTGCCCACTGTTTAAAATCCACTGACTGTTCATTTTCATCACTGCCATATTGCTCTTTTGGATCATCATTTTGTGTGAGATACTCCTGGAAATAATTTTGGGCAGCTTGTATGCCAGGACAACTATTGCATCGGTGAATCATGCAAACTTTAGATTTTCTGCTGCAGACAATCTTTTCAATGATTTCATGGTAAGATGTTTCAAGGCCTATAGCACTCAACATTAATTTAACATCTTGGTGTATTGTACACACACAAACAGAATGTGTACCTTTTGGACCAGCAAGAATGCACCATTTAGGCCGAAGACTGCAAAATTTAGAAAAACCCATTTTATGGCCTGGGTAATCTGTCTTATATGCCACATAGAGCTCCTTTATTTTACACAAAACCAATTTTTTTGACATGTATTTTTTTTCCCCAACACTTACACAGTCCTTTTTTACCTGGCATTTGCCTTGAATACTCATCGTCACAGTAAAAAAGCTTCACAAGTTCTATAACATCTTTACTGATTCGATGCCGTTCAACCAGATCAGGGTATGCTATGATGCCTTTTTAGTCGCATAAAAGCTTTGCATTTTGAATTTTGTGTTTGGACACTGAAAACTCTTCTGCTGCTTTTCTGATAGACCAAGATTTTGGGGTTAATGTCGAAATTTGAAGTTGCTGCCTTCTGTTAGAAACCTTAAGTTTTTCTTTCATGCATTCTACAAGGAAGTCTAGATCACGAGCTTTGGTTTGAATTTCCTTTAGAACTTCATTTTTTGGTGCAACAAGATCGGATTCGGTTACATCCAGAGCAGTTGCAAGCTTCTTAATAACTGCTTCTTCAACCTGCTTTATCTTTCTCTTTCCAAGTGAAGGCTTGTTAGAGGTTTTGGGTAAATGAACTTTTAGAGGAGACACTTCAAGTTCGCATAAAGTACTGTTGAGCAATGATCTTGTTGATTCCAGTATAATTTCATTTTCCATATTATCTTCAGTTAACTTTATCTCCAACCCGTTCTCTTCTGATTCTTCACTTGACGCTAATTTATATCTGGATTGTGGACAACGTTTTTCACCTGGAACTACGAATTTGCCTTTACTGCAAAGGTACTTTGCTGTATCCAAGTTAATTTCACGAAGACTACCTAAAAAAAGGGAAGAGCACTTTTAATATGTATAAAAATTTTAATAACACCTTAAAAAGTTTAAAATTGTATGGCATTTAATAGTGCACTTTCAGAAGTCAGCTAAAAGGTTAAATATAGCTAAAATAGAATTTGGCTGCCAATAATTTCATTATTGTAACTCACAACATTTTCAAAAAACTAAAAGTTATGATTACTGTAAATACCTTTTATAACTTTGTTATGCGTATTAAATGGATTGCAGCATCGTGTTAATTTAGTTGTATAACGCTTCAAATAAATATGTTTATGATGGAGACAAGTTGTTGGTTTGACATTTATCATTGAGAGCCCAGTCCTCCACATTAATATTTCTCTTTCATATTCAGGAATATCTTCAAAAAGTTCAATTCCCAGCAATGATGTATATGTTGTGAGATGACATTCACTTTCTAGGTTGATTCCAATGGAGCACTGTTGGCTGTTTGCCATGACTAAGAAACTGAATTACCAAACAAGATTTAATAATTATTTAATCTAAAATTAAAATAATATTTTTCATTGAAATTTGTTATTGTTAACTGTTGTTTCAAAACTATATTTAGGCGACATAACTGACGTCCCAAAACTATATTTATACATCACAGCAGGCATTAGAAAAATTTATTTTTCATGATAACTCACTTCACAAAACTTTATTTATATATCAAAACCAACCTTAATAAACTGTTTTTACACACCACAATTGAACTCATGACAGTTAGGCAATTTGTGAAAATATTACCCCGTTTTATGGTTAAGTAATATTATACCATTTTAAAATTCAAAAATAATTCTAAAAGATTAGGATTTAAGTCGATTTCTCTTCATCTTTGTATTCAACACCTTTAAAAATGGTCAGGTACCAATTTTCAGTCATATTTCTCTACTAGAACTTAAGTTATTCACAAAAAAAGCATCGCTATAAAAGAGAATAGCGGCCAAATAAAGAAATTTTTTGTCTGAGTTTCAAAAGGACATATCTTTATTATGCTTTAAGAAACCAAAACCATCTTTTTTATAAAGATAGCCTAAGATCATCTACTTCATTTGAAAAAAAAATGGAATCGATGAGACTTGGGCAACTCCGGGAAATAATGAAAGGGCAACCCATGGTAACAGAACAAAAAGTTTGACTGGCCATTTTAAAATAAAAAAATAACTGTCAAAAAATTTAAATATCTCAAATTTATCTACATTTTTGAATTCAGCACCCTTGAAAATGGTCAGGTACCAAATTTTAGCCACATTATTCCACTAGATCTTAAATTATTCAATTAAAAGTTCTACTACAAAGTTCATAATGGCGGAAGTGGAAAAAAATAGGGCGTTTTAAGCTGAATTTCAAAATGCCATAACTTTTGAACCGTTTGGATTTGGGAGTTCAAATTTTGCACTTTTTCATTATTCGTTAATCAATTAATCAATCAATCAATCAATATATTTCGTGTTAAGGATGTTACAAAAAACACAGGTCATTGCAAATAGTAATTCACTAATAAAACGCAATGACCTAAATAATATAAAGAAAAGGTAAGAGAAAAACATAAGAAATAAACTAGTCACATAGTAAAAGTAGAACTTTACAAAAATTTATAAGTAACACTAATAAAACAGACTTTTTAAAAAAATTAAAATATAGGTCAAATAGTTATTATAATGTATTCACATATACATACATATATACGCATATACACAAATAAGAAATTATGATATGTACATAAACATAAAGAAAAAAGTTATAGAGGTTAAGAATAAAGTTAAGCGTAACTTTTTAGATAAAAATGATGGAGTGACTTTAAGAACAGATTCTTGGATCTAAGGATAAAATCTGTTTTTAGGGTGTACGGAAGGGTGTTCCAAGAAAGGATACACTGATATGTAATGGAATTTATTCCATGTTTAGTTGTCTGTTTTTGTGGGATGGTTAAGTTGTTAAAAGTGACTGATCTTAGGTTATGCCCACACGTTGTCCTACTGTTAAAGTAGTTACGAAATATGGAAGGAAGGAGACCGTGTTGTTGATCCCAGACAAATGAACAATTTAGAAACTGGATTAAATCATAGAAACGAAGAACTTTGGATGTAAGATACAGGATGTCAGTAGGGAAGTCTCTTGGACAGAAATGAATTATTCGTATTGCTCTATTTTGAAGCGAAACGATTTTAGACAGACGGACGGTTTTAGATTGTCCCCAAACTTGGCATGCATATTGTAAATGTGAACCAAAAATTGAGTGATATATAGATAGTAATGTTTCAAAATTAACGTAGTGTCGAATTTTTGCTAACATGCCGTTGGCACGGTTTAATTTGAGAGTAAGGTTATTTATATGTGTTTTAAATGAAAGTTTCTCATCTATCACAACACCAAGATAAGTTATGTAACTAGACAAAGGCAGCTTTTGGCCACTTATTCTAAAGTTCAAGTATTTTGGAAGATTCTTGTTAGTTTTTTTAGAAAAGTTAGTATACTGCGTCTTAAATATTACTATTTCTGTTTTTTTAGTATTCAATGAGATTTTGTTTGCTCGGAGCCATTGACTGGCCATATCCTCATTAATATATTTATTTAGTTTTTTGAGGGAGTTTGTCGTTAATTGAAGATTTGTATCATCAGCAAAATGATACGTGTTTGAATGTTTGATAGAAAGATTAAGATCATTGATGTAAATAATAAAAAGAAGAGGACCTAATATGGATCCCTGAGGAATACCAATGCAGACGCTTTTGATGTCTGAGAAGGTGCCATTTAAAGTAACAAACTGTTGACGATTGAAAAGGTATGATTTAAACCATTGCAAGGGGATGCCGCGTACACCATAATAGTTAAGCTTTGATAGGAGAATGCCATGGTCTACGGTGTCAAAAGCTTTTTGTAAATCAATGAAAACCCCACAGGCAAAGTTTCCATTATCAAGAGCAACTCTTATACTTTCTGTAATTTCGATAAGAGCGTGAGCTGTAGAATGCTTTTTACGAAAACCAAACTGGTGTTTATATAAACATTGATTTTGGTTTAGGAAGTTGTATAATTTATTATGCATAACTTTTTCAAAAATTTTGCTTAAATTAGAAAGAAGAGAGATCGGACGATAGTTGGTGCAGTCAACCGTTGATCCTTTTTTGTGGACTGGAATAACTTGGGCCAGTTTGAAGACATCAGGAAATATTCCTTTGCAATTTTGTTAATAGGTACCACTGGTTCAAATTTCAAAGAAATCTGAGAGGGTGACTAAAAAATTTCAATTTTTTGTCTCACTTTTACATAGAATTACCCTTGAAAAAGTTCTACACGAGCAGTTATAAATATTAGAAGAATTGATGGTTTCTGCTTTTACATGAACAAATTCTTTATCCTTATTTAAAGAAAAAGAGTCATTTAAAAGCTTGAAATTAAAGTTAAAAAATTAAACAAACTTTTTTTTTAATTACAATTATATTTTAATTCAATCAAAAAAGAAAATTAGTAAAACTAAACAAGTTGCAAACAAACATAATTGAAAATTACCACTCTCCTGACTGTAATTATTCATGACACAAATATTAAGAGAAGGTCTACGAACACCTAACTAATAACACCACGACTGAAAAGCTCAGCACAAAAGTACTCATAGAGGCTGTTTTTTTTTCCTAAATGCTGAACTAAATTAATCTTGAAATGTGATGTTTCCTTTATGAATTATATTTATTACTTTTTTTTTTTACCTTTTAACACTTGATTTATAATCAAGTATTAAAAGGATTAGAAATTATGATTCTAATTAAATTAAGTTAATTTAGATCAAAAGTTATGTTTAATATACCTATATATTTAACATACCTCATTACTTGAATTAGAGATGTCAATACTTTTTGAAACAAACTTATTCCCACAACATGAATTATTAAACTGAAATTTATGAAAAATTTGCATTTAAATGTTAAAATTAAAATATGTAACGATTTAAAACTAATTAAAAACTTATATTGTCAACAATGCCCTCTAAAGAAGACAACCTAATCTTTTTTGCAATTGATGATTTATGAGCTAGGTCTCCTTTACTTGATGGATATATGACTTGCTCTTTTATGTTAAAAGTATTTTTTAAACGTGACTTAATTATGTCAATAGAATTATTTTGGTAAAATAATGCCTGAAGAATTCTATTTCTAGGCTTTTGAATTCTATTTCTAGGCTTTTCAAAAGCTTTTTGTAAATCAATGAAAACCCCACAGGCAAAGTTTCCATTATCAAGAGCAACTCTTATACTTTCTGTAATTTCGATAAGAGCGTGAGCTGTAGAATGCTTTTTACGAAAACCAAACTGGTGTTTATATAAACATTGATTTTGGTTTAGGAAGTTGTATAATTTATTATGCATAACTTTTTCAAAAATTTTGCTTAAATTAGAAAGAAGAGAGATCGGACGATAGTTGGTGCAGTCAACCGTTGATCCTTTTTTGTGGACTGGAATAACTTGGGCCAGTTTGAAGACATCAGGAAATATTCCTTTGCAATTTTGTTAATAGGTACCACTGGTTCAAATTTCAAAGAAATCTGAGAGGGTGACTAAAAAATTTCAATTTTTTGTCTCACTTTTACATAGAATTACGTCTGCGAATAAACTGTATCATAATTACACTGTTCGAGTTTATCACGATAAGCACACTACACAGTGAGTCATAAAGACCGCCAAGTCTCTTTCAAGTACAGAACAAATCTTAAGTTGATCAGAAGAGTTTTTATTTCAAGTTTTAATAATTAAAAAAGCCTAAATATTAAGCCTTAAAAATAATGCAATCCGCCATTTTGGCTTCTTTTTCTTTAATAGTTTTAAAATGATTTAAGTAAAAAACATATGGTAAAGATGGCTGATTTAAAACAGTCTGTTTGTGAAGTTTGTTTGGAAAAAAAAAAGGTAAATATTCAAAATCTTCAGTAAAAGTACGAATATCTGCAGGAAATAAAATCAAGGAGAATATTTGGCTTGAGTGCAATTCAGAGTTTAATATCTGTCCCTATGTAATTTGTTCAGGTTGTAGAAGAAACATCTTTTTGCTGGAAAAGGGATCAAACACTTATCTTTCAAATTTGATAAGTAAAGCTTTTCAAGTATATGAATTAAAACTTATCTAAGTTAAATGATTAAAATTTATAAAGATATAGATTTTTTATAAAGTACTATTATTAAATTAGGTTGAGAGACCAAGAATTAGACGTAATACTGAGCTTAATGATATTATACAATCAACTCATGGTAATACATAAAGATGTAGAATTTTTGAAAATAAATAAGTGCAGCTGCTGCTTTACTCTCTTTGCAAGAGGTTAAAGAGTAAATAATAAGTTACTTGATAAGTAAATTAAAAGTTATCAAATATTCATTTAAAAACTTCAGTTAACAAAACCTTTCGGCTTACATTAATTTAATAGTAAATTTTATTCTTCAGGATGTTCTAAAAACTATTGTTCTATTCAAGCTGTTTAGAACTTAATTAATTTGTAAGAAACTCTTGATCCCGCATCATGTAAGCAAGTTGCTTCAGGCATAATAAAAAACAAGATGGAACGAGATGGAAATATCTACTGATGTGTAAGTTTTTAACTTAAATTTTAAATAACAAAACAGGGTTTATATGCTCAGATAAAATTTAAATGCACATATAATAAAACTCTTTTTCAAAACGTTTGCACTGAAAATTTAAAGCAGGGGAAACGTTTGATAATTAATGTTTAACATCGTCTCGTAATTAGTTACTAGGCTTTGAAAGAGCGCGTTCCGTAAATGCACGCGGCCATTGGAAAAAGATCTTTCAAGGAAATTAATATTTTCTTCCTTCAGGAATTTAATAGTTTAGATATATTAAATAAAAAATCATATTAAGTTAAATGATCACCGCTAAGATCATATTATAATTGAAGTAAGTATATGAAATAGTTACATCTACATTTTTATTAAATAAAGTAGAAAGGATTTAAAGTAGAAAGGATTATAATTGTTTAAATCATTTATATTTTGTTTGTTTTCGTTTTTCTTTTACCAGTCTTATTTTTATTATTTTATATTTTAGATGGAAAATAGGGGTATGGATGTTATTTAAAGTTATACTAATGCTATTTCCATAAAAAGATTATTACTACTTTGAAGTTCCTGTGATGCTATTAACTATTTTTGTTCTTTTTTAGAAAATTTAGAAATATAAATTAAAACTTTGTGCCAACACTGACATGGCATGTCACATGTTATTGCATGTAAAGGTTAAAAATTTGTTATGAGGATTACAGTTCTTATGATGAAAAAGAAGGTAAAGAGTACTGTTTGTAAATATATATTTTGTTTACTTTGAATCTTTTTAAATTAAATTTTGGTTTGCACACGTTTATTGCTTGCATAAATGTTTTTTTTGATATGTATGAGTATGTGGTAACAAGAGCTTTATATTTGTCTTATCAATGTGTTTTTATAATAATGTAAAGTGCCTTTTTATTGTTTGTGTCTGTGTTTACATGTGTTACATAATTGTTTTAAAAATGTGTTAAAATATGTATGTAAGGTATAAAATTAAGACAATCTGATGAGACTGTTTCTTACTGTCAATTAATTAAACGTAGGTAGTTTTATTCTTACTGCATTCAATGAGCAACCAAGTGTGAAAAATTAACAGTCTAGATTGTTTTTTATGGATGGACCATCTGGTAGTTGAAAAATCTTGACTTATAATTATTTGATTGCTGAAACCATAAGTAGGGGCTTTAAATCTGCAACAGCTGCCGGGAGTGGCATAGCAGCAACTCTTCTTACAAATGGATCTACATTGCATGGCTTATTCGAACTTCCTATTCCAATATCGGATGATACCAAATGTAATGTAACTCCCAACTCTATACACGGGCATCTTTTAAAACAAATTAGTTTGTTTTTGCTTGATGAAACATCCATGATACCTAAACATGCCTTGAATGCAATTGATAAGTCGTTAAAAGATTTGCAACAAAAACTTTCTGTTCAGAGGAAAAATCATTCTTTTTGATCGTGACTTTAGGCAAGTTCTGCCTGTTGTGAAAAAAGGACAACCAGCTGAAATGGTAGAATCGTGTATGAAATGTTCTTTGAATTGGCAATGGGTGCAGAAGTTTGCATTAAATGAAAATATAAGAGTGCAAGATGGGGAAGGTGAGTTTTCCCAATGGCAACAAAAACTTGGTAATGGAACAATACCTGTCAAAGAGGAGGATAATTTTAAAGGATTCATTAAAATAAGAACCAGTGCATTATTAAAGAAAATGAATTAATTGTTGAAAAGAGTTTTGGAGATGCTGATTAAAATGATTTTTCTAAACGCATGATTTTAACACCAACTAATGTTGATTCATTATCAATCAATGAAGAAGTGCATGAATGTCTGCTGGGTAATGTCAAAACTTATTTACGTGCTGATCAAATTGATACTGATGACATTAATGAAAGAAATAACTTTCCTGTTGAGTTTTTGAACAGCTTTACTCCTTTAGGTATGCCACCTCATTGTTTAAAATTGAAAATTGGTGGTGTAATTATGCTATTTAAAAATTTAGAACTCAAAGCTCGGTTATGCATTGGTACTTGAAGGAAAATTTGTGCTATTCAAATTAATTATATTGAGTCAGAGGTTTTGACAGGTGTTCCTGGGGGTAAACAGGTTTTTGTTCGTCGAATTCAGTTGGCTCCATCAGGTTTTAATTTACCTTTTGTTCTTAAACGTCGTCAGTTTCCTGTCATATTGTCTTATTCAATGACAATTAATTATAGTCTGGATCAAACATTTGATGGAGTTGGGGTATATCTCAAAAAACGGTAATTCTCTCATGGTCAACTATGTTGCATAATCAAGAACTAGAGCATTTAGTAGTTTGTTTTACAAAATAGATAAACATATTAGTCAAGGTAAGTTATGTGAAAAGTGTTACACAAACTATGTTATATATTCGAATGTTCTTAATATTTAGTCTTTAGATTTTCTTTTTGAAAATTTACTGTGTGTAGGTTTTAAGCACATTTTGAATGTATAACTTTATTTATCATTATTATATTTTTTTTCATAGTTTTTGATAAATATATCTGTCATTTAATATTGTTATAAAATGTGTGTATATGTGATATATAAAACCATATTTGGTTATAGTTATGTTTATGTTTAAATTATGTTGTTTCCATGTTTTCAAGGCGGTTTGACTTGGCATTATGTTGAGCAAGATTAGTAACCTTGCCAGCCAAGCGGTGAACTTAAAGCAAAGGTGTCACTTGGCAGCATTTAGCGCCAGGCGGTGTTACTGCTTAAGAGTTAGGTTGTCTTGTCTAGCCTTTTTTAATGTTTCTGGAAACACATAATAATGTCTGTTAATGTTTAGCGTAATGTGTATGAGAGTATGCAACCTTGATCTTTAAATCTAGGGTGTTTTAATGTCCTAAATTTGAAGAAATTGAATAAGTAATATTGAATATAATAACAAATATACTTTTATGTATATGTTTAGAAAAAAGATAAATATAGTTAAATCTAAATTGGTTTTTTTAATTTTGCCTTTCATGTTTTACTTTGGTTTGTTATTTTCGCTGGATTTTAGGATCAAGCGTGTAAATACTTTGTTGTTATGTGTTATTGTTGTGATATTGTTTGTTTGTTAATATTGTTAATCCTTTTGTACTTCAAAACAGATTTTATAGCTACATTTTTGATAAATGTTTATATTAACTGCCATGTCAAAGTAGGTTACTATAAAAAGGTGAATTAATTTTCAGTTTTTACGTTGTGTTTTTTTTTTTTGTTGTTGTTGTTGTAATTATGGTATCATAACTCCTTTTTTTTTTCTTTCTTCAAGGTGTGCGATAGACGCATTTATAAGAATTATGAAGGAAAACTTGATAACCTTTTATTGTAAATTTTTGTCAGTTAAAATGGTATCATTATATGCTATTTACTTTTTAATTTTCTTTATTTTATGCTTAATAATTTGTTGTACGTACATTAGGGGATCTTTTTGAAAGGGGGTGGGATGAATATTGTAGTTTGGCGCATTTGTGAAATATATAGTTACTTAAATTTTATAAGGTGTGATGATATGCATATGTAATGAGTATATTAGAAATGCATAAGGTGATTTCTTGCATTCACATGTATTTGATTCATTCGCAAAATGGTGGAGATGTGGGGTGGAGAGATGGAGATAAATATTCTCTAGAGCGGAGCGCTTGCCGCCATTTTGAATGACGTTAAGCACTCCGCCGCCAGAGAAGCGCTCCCCGTGGAAAGGAAATGTTTTTTTTGTTGAGTGGGATTCGAACCGTGTACCGTCGGTTCAATGAGCGCGCGCTTATTCCACTAGCCCACCGTTCCGTTGTAGGGAGGGGAGTAAAAGTAGAATATAAAATAAAACAGATAGAGGAAGTAATATGAAAGTAATATGAAAAATATATTAATAGGACATAATTATTCAGGTGGATAGTTAGCATAACTGATAATGTAGCATAAATTAAAATAAAATAGGGGGTAAAAAATAAATAAATAAAGAAGTTAAATTAGTTATCGTTAGAGAAAAAAGTCTTTTAAAAGCCAAACTTGAGGTGAAGAATGGATGTAGAGAGCGTTGTAAACGACGTTAAATACTTGAAATTAAAATGGATGCTTAATGAAGAACAGCGAAAATGGTTGCGAGAAGCTCGTCGTTTGATTTTAAATAGTCAATATGATAGCCTTTATTATGTTAAAAAAGAAGAGCGTTTTAACTACTTTGACGTGAATTTTGAGAAATGGCAGGATCAAAAAAAGAAAATGTTGATCGATAATCGATTGGTACTGGTGAAGACAGAGACAGCGGATGAGATAAACTTAAATGAAATGTTTTTGTGGAAGTATTTGTTTTATTTATGCGTGAGCGAAAGTTTTGAAAAATGTTGGTTGCGTGAATTGACTTTTAAAGCAAGTCGAAGTAAATTTAGTTTAACTCATTTTAAAATGCGGTTGGAATTAGTGAATTTAATTAAAAGGATAAAAGAAAAATATTTGTCTGAAAAAAACGTTAATCCGTGGCAAGAATTATGTCATGAAGTGGTTTTATTGGCGAAAGAATTTCAAACAAAAGTAGATGATGAAGAATTTCAATTGTATTTGATGTTTCCGTATTTAATTAGAGACATGAATTTAAGACATTTGCAATGGTTTTGCAAAGATTTTTTAGTGCAGGAACTGCTTTATCACCACGTGTTATTTACATTACATACGCCGGACTTAATTTACGAAATGTTTCATAAAAGTAAAAAAAGAGGCGAATTGTGCTTAACGCAAATTGACGGAGTTTTGTACGTGTACAACGCTGGGGACAAAGGTGTCTGTTTATTGAACTGGAAATTGAAATATCCTATGGCTAGGGAATGTTTATTTTTTAAACGAAATTTTAAATTGGATTGTAGATATTATTTAATGGAGGGGGAATATTTTGTAAGCAGTAACGACAAAATATTAACCATGTGAATAAATGATATATTAAAAGTAAAATTAATTTTTATAAGTAGTGTCAGTTGAAATAGGCTTTCCTTCCACCATTTCCACGCGTGAAACATTCAAATTTCCTTTAACCTTTTGTTGGTCTTCTTCTCGTGCAAGTCTCTCAAATTCGCATTGTACTAAATCATTATATTTACATCGTTTATAGATCATTTCATCGAAATTAAATTGTCTTTTAGGTTTTAAAAATGGTCTCATCTGCACTTTACTCCATGCCTCTGTTTGAAAGTTTCTCATATGTCCGATAAAAAATTTTAAAAATTCACTGTTATAGGTAAGATCCACAGGGATATTATAGATAGGGATATAGCCGTCTATTCTTATTTCTTTACCATCTTTATTTTCAAAAGCTTTATCGTCTGCTTTGTCTTTGATTGCTGATCTGTAGAACATCGCATTACATGGTTCGATGCCTTTAAAAATGTCACGAAAAGCAGTTAATGGAATACTTATATCAAAAAAGATTAAATCCTCAGGAACATACAAAATATTGTTAAGGAAATCGATTTGCGCGCATAATGCGATAGGACCTCTCATGTACCATTGAAATGCCTGTGTGTATTTATCGCCTTGAATTAAATATAAGGTGGCGCAAGCCAGATCTTTGAAGTTTGGATTTAACGTGGTTTAGCGAGTTGGTTTAAGATCAGATAAGGAGGTAGCCATTTTTTCTTAGATGCGTTATATTTGATGATGGTTTGATGAAAGGATAAAAAATAAAATGCGTTATAATTTATATGAAAAAAATAATTTGGACACGCGTTCAATTATTAAAAGTTAATCTATAAGTTTCTAGAAATCTAAACGAAACTAATCCATTAATCCGCGCGCTATGTGAACAGAAGTTGTTTACCAGAAATGTAATAATAGAGAGATTAAATATTTTGATGCTAAAGTTTCTAGAAGGATTGCGCTTGAACTTGATTATGTGAAAAAAATATATGATGCGGATGTAAATAAGCGAGTGAAATAAAGTTGTTTACGAGAAAAAGTGGTGTGATATTAATTAAAAATTTTAAAAAAAAGACGCAAACAGCTTAAGGGGATTATATTAAATTAAAAGAAGTTTTTTTAACGGTGGATTATGAGTAATGCATGTTGAGGAAGTATAAATAGTGCTGTGAAGTGTGTAGGAACATCGGCTCAGCATTGTAATATCAATTTTACTTAAATGTAATATCGACTATACTTAAATGGATATTAATAAATGTTGTCATTTTAAGGATATAGAGGTGATTGATGGTAGTGATTTAATGTTGAAATATGCAATGAGTTATGAAACTGGAGAGGTAATTTTATTTATAGACTTTGATGAAAATTTAACGGAAGACGAAAGAGTGTGTTTTGAAAATGATGGAAACGGTGAGAAGATATAATTTTAAATAAAATTTTGTAATTAACGTAAGCGATATGATTAAATATGATGGAATTAAATGTTTATCATTTTTCTTTCAATATTTCAGATCCCAAATGCGCTATTGAATTATTTGCAATTGAGTTTTGTAAGAAAAATTTTCGTCTGTTAAAAAAGTTTATCAATGCTTTATTTCATTTAAATGACTGTTATATTCCATTTTATTGGCATGTTTTACATGTTAATAATATTACAAATATAGATTATGAGAATTATTCAGATTTAAGAAAATTATTAATCTTAAAACTGAAGACTTTTAAATTAATGATTTTATATTATTTTGATATACGATACAGCTGTTATAATTATAATCTTTTACCTTTTCTATCTTTGACAAATAACGCTCGGTTTATGAATTTCAGAGGAATTTTTAATTATTGCAATCATGTTTATTTTAATTTTCAGCTTCAACTTTAATTAATTATGAGTGTCCTGCAATGTGAATGTTATATTTATGGATTTATTTCTTCATACGTGGAATTGAATTGTGACTTATTAATACCTTATGTTTCTAACATTTTAACTAAATTAAACTTGTCTGATCAACAATTCGAAGCGTTCTGCGAAAATAACAACTCATTAATTTTCATTGGTGAAGCAGCGACAATTGCTTATTTTCAAAGTCGATATTATTTTAAATTACTTTTATTAAAGTTGTTCAATATAAGCTATAGAGACATTGATTATTCATCGATCAGTGGTATGATTCATATTGTACCGCATTCGTGTAAATTTGTACTAACATTTTTAAATGGTATCCTTTTTGAATTAAAGGTAGATAGCGCTATTGTTGAACAATTAAATTCTTCATTTGCTATTTATATAGCTTCTCATTTATAACCAATGTGAATTTGTTGCAAATATATGCTTAACACTTAAATGAAAGCTAATTTTTTTATGGTCGTTATTAAATTATTACCTTCATCAAGTTTGTTGTGGATTCATCTTAAGCCAGAATCATACTGCAATTTTTAAAATCTTTTAATTCTTCTTTTGCTGTTTATAAGTCTGCTGTATAACAGCTGTTATTTGTTGTAATTATATCTAGAGTAGAATTATTAAAAGATTTACATTTAATATGAAAAGATTTTTTGCATCTATCTTTAATTTTATTCATTTGTCGAGATATCAATTTAATAAAATACTAAAGCTTCGTCACGTTTTTTTCATTTTTTATTAATAATAAAAAAATCTATAGCTTCTTCGTATCTATCCATATTTTTCCTCAAGCAAAATTCATTCAATGGTTTTATCCATAACCAAAGCAAACAGTTTGATATTTTGCTATTTGTCTTCCGCAATTTTTTCTCTTCAGCAAACATTTGAAAGCGATGAACGTTGGTCGAACATAAAGTAAGAAGTTTTTTTTAAAAAAAATAAAATTATTTCCGACATTAAATCAACACCTGCGCTTCAAATAAGCACTCTATGAATATCTTTAGTAAATTATTTTAAATCTTTTAATCATTTTCTTTAAAAAAATAATACTTTGACATTTCATCTCAATGAACTTAAGTAGCATTTTCCTTGATTTCAATTTCTTGTGATTTTTCTTGTTTTTTTACTAACTCAATCTATACTTGCTATCATGACTCAATGCTTCAGCATGACCAATCGTCCGATAGATTTTCAATTTTTTCTCAAATTCAATTTTTAGCAAATTTATTATAGTATTACAATTGCACTCTGCTCCTGTAACTCAAATTTCTTGAGATTTTTCTGGTTTTTTTACAAAATCTGTTGTTAATCTGTAGTTTGATTTCATCTAACTGTTGTTTAATATTCTTTAATCTTTCTACTATTTTTTATATTTCTCTGCTTGTTGTTTGTATATCTTTCTCTATTCGAATAACAATCAGCTTTTTATCTTGCACTATTCAAATAATGCAGTGCTAACAGAGCTCGTTTCAATTGTCTTCCAAGTTGTAGCAGGATAATGGTGTGCTTCATCAATTTCATATTGTTTGTTTAAAAATAATGGTACACGATAGTCCTTATTACGTTATGCGCACAAATCGATATCGTGAACAACGTTTTATATTAAGTGTCGTAGCTGAGTTCCTATAGAAAATTGCTATGAATGAGTGCTCTAATAAATATTCAGAAAAGCGCAAGTGAAGCTTTTGTGATTTTATCCGATTATTTCGAATTCGGTAGAAATTATTTTAACATGTTGTTTTATTTTAGACTTCACCTACTCATCGCTATATGTATTCAACATAAACGTTTTGATGTTTTGTTTAAATTATACGTATTTTCTGTATATTAATGGTCGTGGCTGAGTGACGGAAGAATGAGTGCTCTAATAAATATTGAGAAAAGCGGAAGTGTACTCCGTTTTCTGTGTAGTTTTTCTGTGTGTCATCAACCATTAGACATCGGGCAAGTTTCTTCCAATCGTAAATTAACAAATCTTCTACAATATCCACTATTTCACAGAAAACGGAGAAGATTTTTAAATCACTTTGCAACAAATATACTCAATGTTCTATTGAACATGTACTTTATTATTAACATTGTCATCATCCTCTTTTTTTTCAGAATTAGTTAATATATATATATATATATATATATATATATATATATATATATATATATATACATATATATATATATATATATATATATATATATATAATTTCAGAATATAACTTTGTCCTGCTTCAACAACGTTACAAACCTAATAACTTGTTTTATCTGTTTTATACAAAACAAATTTTATTATAATCATCATCAGTGTTTTCCTTAAAAAAATGTTTGTACACTTCACTGATTTCACAAAGAAAAGCAATTTAAACTACTGGAATTATAATCTTTGACTTTTACTTCATCTGGTTTCATTAAAACTATTACAACATATGCTTCCAAACCATAAATAAACCAGTGCAAATAGATGGTTCTATTAAAGTGGATTTGAAAAATTATATACTCCATTTGCAATACATATTTATTGCGTTTTACCATTGTGGTATTTTCTTAGTCAATATTATTTTAAGAGTTTTGTTTTATGACCATACTGCGAAACTTCATCTCGACATTCGGAGCAATTAAAAGAATCTTTTCATTGCTGAACTTGATAATTTAATGTATTTTTTAATACATTCATTCTTTTTTAAATATCACATGTAAAGTAAACTACATCTTCTTTAATGACTTGAAAATAACACTAGCAACTATTTTACTTCCATGTATTTTAAGTTAATAATATTTGGTTTTTTTCGAAATTCTTCATCGAAAATGTCCTAGACAATAAATTCCTATAATCCCTTGTCATTAAAGCTTGTTATATATATATATATATATATATATATATATATATATATATATATATATATATATAACGTAAACTTTAATTGATCGTAATCAATCTCTTACCGCAAATGTAATGAATAAGTAATTGATTTCATTCAAGTAATTGATTTTTTCTTCGTGCTCTTCAGCGATATTCATCAAAATTAGTTGTGTGAAAATCAAAGTGATGAGATGACAGTTGCGAAGCGCTCACTTTATTTATTTCCGAAACATAATTATAACTAACTTTTTCATTAATAATTCTGTAATTTTATATAGTGCATCGTATTATAATTCCAACTCTTCCAGCCACGATCCATTAAATACTCTCTACACCTTTTAAATTTTCTGTTATCTACGAATTGCTAGTTTATAACGAAACAGATCTATTGTTCAAAGAATCGTGTAATCACAATATATATATATATATATATATATATATATATATATATATATATATATATATATATATATATATATATATATATATATATATATATATATATATAATCTACTGTAAATCTCAAACAAAAACTGACAAAACTTTCGCTGAGCTTTTAATGTTAAATGTTTTTCTTAGCTTTTTTCCACTAATTATGATAAGAGCTGCAGTTTTTAATCATAGATAGTTAAAATTTCTTTTTAGTTCTCTAAACATTATTAGCATAACAAATTTCTCCGCTATCAATTTTCTTCATCAAATCTAAAATTACAATGGAGCATATTTTTTTAAGTGTATTTTTAAATATTCTTTCGCAAACTCTTCAATGGGTTTCTTTTTCCACTTTTTTGCAAATTACTAATGGATGGTTAAAGTTCTTTTCAAGATAATTTATTGCAAATTCTATAAATTATCGTCAGAGGTATTATTTTGATGTTCGCTTAAATTATTTTAAAATGTTTATTAGTGAGCAGATAAATTCGAATATAATCGAAAGCGCTCAAATTTAAAAATAACCAGGAAATTTTAAAACTATAATTTGCTTATAACTAACTTACTAACTAAAAATTCTTTAAGTTTAATAAATCGAAATTTTGTTTGCACGTTCTATTGCTTAATCTTTTATCGAAACATTATTTCAACTCTTCCAGTTAGGTCACATCTAGAAGTCACTTAAATATTTCAATTATTACGAAACAGATCTATTGTTACTAGAGTAGTGGGATGTGATGATGTATAGATCAGCGATTAAAAATAGCATTCGACAATTTTGTTCTAATTTTTAATTCCAGTTTTCGTCCCAATTTCTTCATAATACAACTGAGAATATCTTTGCAGATATTTTCTTCGTTTTCGTCCTCCTTATCTCATTATTTAATAAAGTTTCTCTCAATATATTCCATTGGAAGTTAAAATGGGTTTCTCTTTTGATATTTTTTTCAGAAAATAATTTTGAGATTTATCTTTCGATCTTTTGAGAATAGATTTTTTTCTAATTTATTGTCGTAATAAGTAATTCTCCTCATTGATGATTTCTTCGTTGTTAATTTTCTCCAACAATTTTAAACTTTCCATGTAGCCTGTTTACTTTAAGTGTTATGTTAATCGAGATATCTTTTAAGATCTTCAACCTTTAGGAGTTATTTATTTAAATCAAGATTTTACCCTTTATATTATTAACATTATTATAAAATAAGACAACTAACATTATGGTATTGTTACCAACTCTTATGGAAGCCTTTAGTTTTCAGAACATAACTTTAGCAAAACAGCTTTGTAAACAAGTGAAAGATAATAATCTAGAAATGGCGACCCACAAAAACGATACAGAATTCTGTAAGTATTTTGCATCGAATATTTGTTGTAAAAGTTCCAATTTACGACACATATTAAACATTAATAACGATGAAGCTCATCAAATATTTCATTATGTGTGTGAGTATATCAATCAATTTGGTTTTGATCCAGACGAGTTTATAAATTATAATGACATAATTTTTTTGGAATTTGAATAGAAAAATCAAATAATAATTTCAAATTTTGTGATATATCATGATTTTTATATTTATACATTTTATATTTATTAATTTGATTGAGCTCATCAAATATTGCATTAAGTGTGATTATATCCATCAATTTGGTTTTAATCCAGACAAGTTTATAAATTAGAATGATATATAATTTTTTTTGGATTTTGAATAGAAAAATCTAATGCTAATTTTATATTTTGTGATATATCATGATGTTTTATATTTATGCATTTCATATTTATACATTTTATATTTATTAATTTGATTGAGTTCATCAAATATTTCATTAGGTGTGTGACTATATCCATCAATTCGGAATAATAATATAATATAACAGTAACTTTTTACGCTTATTTTAAATTTTTTAAACTTTGTTCGCAAACTTTTAACAGCTCATCTACATTGCTGATTTTTTTATATTTGAATATCACTTAAGTCGATTGTTATATGGAGTATAGTTCTTTGTTTGAAGCAGTTAATTACACATTTGTTTTAATCTCTCTTTATACTGTTTATATTTATTTTGAACAAAGAGTTCTTGTATTTTTGTGTCATACCAATTCTGTCAATTGTATGTTGTGGAATTGTATTGTAACTGTGTGTGTATTGGATTGTATTTTTGCGTCAAACGAACGGCTATCGAAGCGTAAATAATCGGAAAGCATTTCCTTCTTCTTCAAACAATTAAAGATTACCGACCCTCAATTTAGGTAATCGTTTGCGTGCTGTTTAATACTTCCATATGGTATTAAACTTTTACAGCTTAATTCATAATCATAACTGCTGACACTTTCAGAAGGCTGTCGCTGTATAAACTATTTTATAGCTACTTTATAATCATATCTTCACTGGCTCGTTCGATAATTTATCTTGCACTGGTTACAGTTAAAAATGTGATCATAATCGTTTTGGTATATCTTTATAAACAATTGTTGTTATCATTTGCTATTCCACAGATAATACGCGAAAATTTGATATTTCACCTGGAAGACGAATAATCTACGCGAATTATATGTAATGAATTATTTATATTTATGATAGTTTAGTTCGTAATCTGTACAGCTAACAATTTTATCAACACTACAATAATAAATTATTAAAGCTAAGTCATAATCATAAACAGCTTCAAATGTACTGCAAGAGAATTGCGCTGCTATTCGAATCGTATCGTTATCTCCTGCTAATAACTCAAATTTTAAAGGATAGCTGTTTTCTTTCTTGGTTTTTGGTTGACACCTTGAAGTGTTATGTTATAAAATATTTTACGTTCTCCATTTACAGATACTATGTTCAACAAACAAACACGTTTTCTATTATCGTCGTTGATTGAGCAATGGGGGTGCCAATGACAATGAGGGTGGGATAAATTCTACGAGTTAACATTAACGTTTCACAAAACTTTTTTTATTTTCTTTCGCGAAGTCTATATTATTTTAACGGTGACAGTGTACTCTCTAATTATTTGGTTCACACCTTGAAATCCCATTTGGTATATTATTCTCTAAATTGATTGAAGGAAGACTTCAAGATATTACAAAGACGGTCGCAAAACTCATTTATTTCCAATGATATTTGTTTGTATTACGCTTTTTGAACGAATAAAATTAATGTAACTGTTATTTCAGCTGTTATATATTATATCAATGTTTCTTGAAACACTAATCTATTGTTTTTTTTATTTTAACACTAATATGTTTTTTATTAAAACAAGAACTCTATTATTTAAAAATCATGTTTTCTTATCAAAATGTACGGGAAATGGTGCTTAGTAGAAGTAGGGTATGTTTCAATCAATTTAATGATCGTGTGAGAGGTATTTTAACCCTAAACAACAATTTTATTCAAGTGATAGCGAACGTGGAACCACATTCATGGTTTGTTCATTGGTTTGGATACAGAGCCTATACAAATGTCAAATTAGACTCGAAAAAATTGCAAACCATTGCGATGGCTTGTTTCGAAAATCCTGATCAATCCTGGTTTGTTTTTATGGAACATCTCACAGATAAGACATGTTTAGAGAACATGAAATTTGGCGATGCAAAGTCTGCCAATCGTCATGCTTTTGTAATTTTATCAGACTATTTTGAATTCGGTAGAAATTATTTGTCTGTAGATGATTTCAGCACCTTATTTCAGTTTAAAGTATATCTACTCATCGCTATATGCGTGCAACATAAACGTTTTGATGTTTTATTTAAATTATATGCGTTTTCTCCAGATTAAGAAGTATTTAAAGTAATATGATTGTTATTGCTGTGTTACCTTTTTCACTAGAGGATTTGTTTAGCATAAAGTGGTTTGAATTTGATGAATTTAAGCAAAGATTGTGGGAGTGGCACATGAATTTCGACGTCGCAGAGTCATTAAATTCTGTATATTCTGTAGGTGTCGTAGGGGAAAATGGTTGCAAGCGGGAAATGATTGATTTTTTTACTGAATTGAGAAAACGGAGTGCTGCTAGATTTCCATTTTGTTGTAATCTCGAGTATGATAATCGTGAGGGAAATTTAAAGTTTATGTTTTCTCAAGTTTACGAAAAGTTGTTTTTATCTTATTCGTTAATGGAAGCATTCATTCCGTCGAGTCAGGTTTCTTATTACGATGGGTTTTTTGAGGAGATGGTGTCTCAGTTTGTTTTCTATGTTGTAGAAGAAATTTTTTTTTTCAATGTTGTTCGTAAGAATTAACGAAATTGTTTTTTTAGTGAATTACAAAATTTATATTATTAATAAAGCGTCATTATGGAAATAGCAATGAAAACCGAAGAGGACCTAATCACGAGGGTGAAAAGGTTAATGAATCTGACAATACACAGTTACTTCTCAAATGTCAGCGCATCGAAACGGTTACTGGTATTAGCGCTTTATGAGCTATTATCAGATGATGAAAACTTTTCCAGTGAGGATTTACTGGAAGAGGTTAACAAGTTAGAAGAGAAAATGAAAGCAATTTCAGTAGCATGTGAGATGAAGGAAGACGCAATTGAATTAAGCGTAGATCGGTTAAAAAGAAATATGATTGGTTTAACTGAATTGAGAGTAGTTACTGAAACTTATTACAATCGTTTTGTATCCAACATAAAAGAATTACTGAGAGGTTTAAAAGATATTGAGGAAATGGTGACTAATTCAAAGTCATGTATAAGTGCAGAAAATAAAGAAGAAATAGTAAGAGTCTTACGTAGTAATCAGTTAACTGAAATTGCCTGCTTTTCAGCGTGTGGTCAAGATGGTAGTCAAGATAACAGTCAAAATGGTGGTAAAGATGGTGGTAAAGATGAAAACGTGGAATTTGATATAGATTCAATATTATGCACTAGCGATAATGAGGTAATAAAAATAACTTTTGAAAAAAATTGTTATTTTGTTTTTTTAAAAAAAAGATTTTCTTTAATTTTTTTTTAATTAATTTTTTAATTCTTTAAATTTCTTTCTTAGGTTGGAATGATGGAAGTGAGCAGAGTTTTAAATGTATGCGAGAAAGAGTTAAATGGATAATGTCAAACTTAAATTGTTGTAATAAATACAATAAATGTCATTTATATATTTTCGGTACAAAAATAAATGATTGATAAAATGTGTGTTTTTTAATAGCGTAATTCTTAATAATTAATTATATGATGAATGAAAAGCAATATTGGTTTATTGAATGTGTTATGAAACGGGAAAATGTGTTTTTGACAGGCAGTGGTGGGTGCGGTAAGACATTTATTATAAATGAAATGGTGAAGAGGTTGAAAAATACGGTGTGTTATTTAACAGCATCTACAGGTGTTGCAGCTTTGAATTTTGAAAATGGCATGACGTTGCATAGTTTTGCTGGAATATACAATGTTGATGATAGTGTTGATACGATTGTGAAAAACATGCCGGACGATGTGAAGTGGCGGTGGCGTTCGGTGCAGTTATTAGTGATTGATGAAATTTCGATGGTGGACGATAAGTTATTTGAATTGTTGAACGGTATTGCTCAAAAAATCAAAGAAAATACTTTAGTGTTTGGCGGTGTTCAAATGGTGCTTTCTGGTGACTTTTATCAATTAGCGCCGGTGAAGGGTCGTTATTGTTTTACCAATACTTTGTGGAATTTGACTGTTGAAAAAGTTATTTGTTTGACTGAACCGTTTCGACAGAAGGACGATTTGAGTTATTTTGCCATTCTTCAACATGCTCGCATGGGTCATTTATCAACCGAGGAGATTGATGTTATTTTATCGAGGTGTATTGCTAGTGACCATGAAATTGATGATACGGTGTTGCGGTGTTTTTTTACTCGTGCCAAGGTGAATCAACGCAATGAGGAGAAGCTTGCCTTGCTTTCAGGTGCGCCTATTGAATTGACATCGGAAACGACGGATATAAAATATAGCGATCAATTTCGTTTGCCTGAAAAAATAGTCGTCAAGGAAAAAAGTGTAGTGATGATAATTGCTAATGTGGATGCTAGTGAAGGTATGGTTAACGGCGTGATGGGTATTTTAAGAAGTGTTGAAGAGGATGATGTTGTTTTAGAGAAGAAGGATGGGGAATTTATTTTTGTTCCAAAATATAACGAAGAGATTCGATTCGGAAAAAAAGTGCTCTCACGGAGACGCAATTTTCCTATTTCGTTAGCTTTCGCGTTGACAGTTCATAAATGTCAAGGTTTGTCCTTAGACGGTATGGTTGTTGATTTAACGGATAAGCAATTTGCGCCTGGATTGATTTATGTAGCGTTGAGCCGTGTGAGAAACATGGAACAATTGTTTTTAGTGGGAAACCGCGATCAAATTAAAAGTAATTTGTTGAATATTCGTGTAGATCCGTTAGTGGAGGAATTTTATAATTCTATATATATTTACCACAAAACGACTCGCGTAGGTCAACTGTAGAAATAATATATATATATATATATATATATATATATATATATATATATATATATATATATATATATATATATATATATATATATATATATATAGTTGTGGTGGTGTTTATTTGATATTCTTTTTTTTTAAAAAAAAGGTAGATAATGATTGTTTTGGGGATAGTTGGTGATTTTTCTTGGAAACGGAATTTTTAGTAATTATTATTTTGCATTGAAAAAATTTTTTAGTATTATAATAAGATGGAAGTAAATGAGGTATGGAGTTATTGGCGTAAGCAAATGAATGTTTTGTTGAAGGATGTGGATAAGCAGAATAGGGAACTTCTGGATGATTGTTTGATGAAAATGATGAATGTGAAGAAAGCCGCTGAATTCAGAAAAATTTCGATTTTGTGCGCCGTGGAGGAAAGTATTCCTTTTGAAGTCGATAGTGCGCCATGTATAAATAATTTAAAAGAAGTATACAGTTCTCATTCGGAGAAGAACGATGTATATATTGAAATACTGCAGTTGTATAAAAAGTTGATTTAGATAATAAATATATAAAACATACGAAAGGGTAGAGTTGTTGTCATTAAGGCGAATGTTAGGTGTAATCTATTTTGTTTATAGGAAATGGATAATTTATTTTTAGAATGCAATATTTATCTAAGTATGAAGTTAAAAAGTATGTCAGTGGTTCCATATTTTATTTGGACACTCATACCTCTAAAACAAAGTTTAAATCTGAAGAAATTGTTTCAACAAGTTACGTGAACAAATATTTGGAATCGCCTGATCAGATTGAAGAATTAATTACTAAATATACCTACGATGGATTAATTCGAGAAGAGGAATCAGAAGAGTCTTTGGTGGCTTTGGGACGTCCTTGTTTGTATCAAAATGTCATTGGTGTGTTATACGCTAAAGATGATTTTGACAGTGGACAAAGTAAATTGACTAAATTTTGTTATGCTTCGCCTGTCTATACGATCAAAGCCTTAGAGCGTCAATTTATGTATAACGATATTGTTCAATGGAATGTCAATGAATGCTTTAAGTTTGGTGAAAGTGGTAGTGGTTGGAGAATGATAGCGTTGGATTCTTTTAGATCACAGTATTTGACTGCTCAAAATCTCATGCGCTTGCGTCGGGTACGTAACGAAATTATAGGAGTAAATAATAACATTGATGGTTTGAATCAGTATTGGATAAATGCCGCTATGAAAAGAATCAGACGGGAAAACACCAAGGACAAGGAACAGAAACGACTGATAAATTATTTAAAAGAGTTAGACAAACATGAAACAAAAGATGAATGGAGAGGAATGTGGTGTAGACCGCATAGAGAAAACGAGTCTATTGTGTGCAATCAAAACGTCGTGTTATCTAATAAAGCCAAAGTGGAGAGTTTTCTGGATTATAGTTCTTTGTTTGAAGCAGGTTATTGTTTTTATGCGGCAGTGGTTGTTGCTTTACTCTTAAATAAACTAAAAATATGTTCTTTAAAGAAATATAAACAGTGGCTATCTGAACATCGTGCTGGAGATTTTCAATGTGAAAACGATATTTGGGAAGTTTTGAGGGACGGAATGGAGGAGGAACAGTGGATTGTGTATCGGGATTTTTTGCTACACTTTAAAGATATGTGTTATAATGTGACTTTTTCAACGTTGCAAAAATTATGCGAATATTTTGTTAGTCATCCATTTTTTTCCCGATACCACGTGAGAATTTTTCAACCTCATGTCAAAGCGAAAAGAGTGCGAGTGTTGAATGTAGGTGTCAAGTACAAGAAGGTACTAGAAGAAACGATGTGCTGTGTTTTTGAAAGTCGACATTTATCTCTTGACGAAAACAATCGATTACGTGATTTTCAGTCCGAATCCTCACGACAAGAGGCGAATGATGTTTTTGTAAATACTTTAAATTTGTTTCTGTGCTCTACTTCGCAAGACGATCATCACGCTATGTGTTTAATTAACCTACATCACACTTATAAATATATTTCGTCTACTGCGTCTACTTCGTCAGGCATTTATCTCAAACAGTGTCCTAAATGTTTACAATATTTCCACCAGGATCGTCATTTAAATTGTCCAGGCTATTATATCAGCGATATGTTTACATATTCAGAAAATCGCACATTTTACAACCCTGTTAATCGATTTATAGCGAATAGCCGTAATCAATTTCCTTTTTTCATCACTTTTGATTGTGAAACAAGAAATACAGAGCAGAACACCCGCCTTAGTGCTACCAAAACAGTTAAATCAAACATGCATTACTTGTGTCACACCATTACAGTGAATTGTATATCGGATCACTTAGCTGAGGATTTATTTGGTAGAGATTGTCAAGGGAATATTTTAAAGCAGATCGTTATCTACTATGAAAACACTGTAGCTAGTTTAAAGCAACATGTGCTCGATTTTTTACCTCCTGTCATGAGACAGTCTATAAATATAGTGACTTATACCTATCGTACTTTGTTATGGAAAAAAATAGAAGCATGTAGTGAAGAAGGCGTTCAAGAACGATTAAAGTGTGAACTGCGTGTTTACGACCTGTTACTGTTAGCAGCTCTTTTAAAAACTTTTAACTTATTCTTACTTGCGTCCTTTAAAGGAAAATCTGATTATTGATCCTGACGAACGCGCTAGATTATTTTCGACTGAAACGGTAGTATGTTGTATTTGTAAGAAAAAAAGCACGCCTTTACGTAATACGAACATTAAAAAGTTTTATCGCAGTCCAGCCTCTGAAATAGCCTTAGATCACAATCATCTCCGAACTGAAGCTGTATGTCGAGATGTCATTAGAGACTTTTTACTTTTACAATTTTCTAAAATAAACGTCTTTGACTCGTTATCCGATCATGAACGACATTGCCTACGCCAAACGGAAGTGGAACCGTTGATAGACAAACTCCTGTTTTATCATGAAATGCTCTATGCGTTGAATAAGTGGACCAAATTGCATCGCAAATACGGTCGTTCGCACCATTGGCAAAACGGTTACATGACTGAATGTGTCCTCATGACATTCGATAGAGTCGTCGAGATCTTACATGTTCTAGCGCAATGGTTAATGCCTGATCAAGTGGATGTAACATTCGAAGCCTATGGACACGGTATTTTGTTTTTGCTTGAGGACTCCACATTTCTATTTACTTTGTTTTGCAAGTTGCACGATCTAGCCTTTCAGTTTTTACACCAACAGGGTATAGAAATTCGAGAAATGTGTGAAGTGCATTGGTTTAGCGTTATTGCTCTATTGGACGCTAGCGATGTCTTTAAACGCGTGTGGTTAGAAAGTCTGACATACGATTTAAAATTAAAACACCTAGATGGTGATCGAACTGTACTTACACTAATAACTGGTCAACGTGAAAATGTACAAACTCAGTTAGAGAACTCATTGCGCATGTTTGAAGATTTCATGGTGGTCGATCACGACCACTTTACAGGCGAAATTTTAGGTCTTGCGCATAATTCATGCAATTTAAATATGGGGAAAGCTTCCGAAAATATGATATGTAATATTTACGCTCACAACAGTTCCTTTGATAATGCAGTCATGATTGTGGAGGGTTTAAATAAAAAATTAGATTTACCGCTGTGGTCCTTACCCGGAGAAAACAGCGACATCAGTCATTATGATCGAATCTGTCAATATTTCAATTTTAAAGACACCTATGTCATTGCCAATTCTGCTTCCAAAGTACGTTTGATCAGTTTTGACAATCAAGTTCGCATTGTAGACTCTCTCCGTTTACTTAACGTGTCCTTAGACGAAGCTACATCTATGCTCACAGATCAGAGTAAAAACCATTTAATCACCAGTGTCACTCGCTATTTGTACGATTCGGGCATGATTTCCTTCGAGAACATGAACCGCCTATTAACTGATCCACTTTATCGAAGTTGTTTAGTAAAAAAATCCATCTTTCCCTACTCACAATTAGACGACGACTTATTAGATATCGAGTATAGAGAAATCCCGCCGCTGCAACTATTCGCGCAAAACTTATTAAGTAAATCGATAAACATCGAGGAGGAAATGGAGAAAATCAAAGGCAGTTATGAAAACGTCAAAGTGCTCTGGAACTTATTGAAAATAACTAAGCTACGCACGCTTTTAGAAATTTATGTCGTTATCGATTCGTTGAGTTTAGGAATGGCTTTGATCGATTTCGATCAAAAGACATTTCAGCAAACTGGATTCCACATCATGTCTTCCTTAAGCATCTTTAGTTTTGCAAGTCATTTCAACTGTTGGCTCAGTAATATTGCATTGCAGTTTCCTCCTTCTGGCGAACATCAAAGACTTATTGAAATGTGCGTAAGAGGGGGCATGTCTACTAATGGAGCGATGCGTGCTAGTCTTAATACGGATTACTACAACAATTATCTCAGAGAAAAAGACATTGATAACGATTACAATTCTTGCTGCTTGTTTTTTGATGAAAACGGTCAATACGGGACGGCTCAAACCAAAAGGGTACCTATACAAATGAAATTTAAACTGGACTATGAAACGAAAAGTTTTGATAGCTTATTGGAGAAATACTATGATGATGATAAAAGTACGGAAAATTCAGAATATTTTTCAATGGATGCTTTGGTATACTGTCGTTTAAGGATGTCACCAGACTATCAAAACCGTATCTCTGGATATTCTCCTATGGTTAAACGTGATTCTATTGCCTTAGAACATTATAGTCCTTATGAAATCTTATCGCTGCGAAGGAAAAAACTAGACGGAACATATACCATTCAACATGACCGCACTCCGAAATTGTTAATGCAGGTCGATAGTCACGATACCGTCGAAAGTTTAGAAAGTTTAAAATGGATGGTTGAAAATCAGGGAGTGATAGTGGAGCATATTTATTGTGTTTTGCCATTGTGGTGTTTTCCGTTTTCGGCTAAAAATGTACGTTACTATACTTCTTTAAGGCAACGTGCTACTGTAGCTAATGATAAGATAACTAGCGCTGTATGTAAGCTTAATATTAATGGGACGTACGGTTTTCATGCAAGAAATCAGAAAAACAATAAAAGATACATGATGCTCGTGCACGAAGAGCATCGGTTACAGCAAAGCATTGAAAATTTCAACGCAGTACGTCGTTATTTGTTGGAACTAAATCTGAGCGATGAGGCGACGATTAGACAGTGCTTACCTGTTTCTTTTCAAACTATTTTATACAGTGAACGTGGTGATTTTTTGAACTTGTCGTCTGAGGATGTTTTGTTAAATCCTTTTGATAGAAGCATCGCGGTGAGGGAACCTGTGTTAGATTATAGTTATGACGTTTATTATAGAGATATTGTCACTATGCATTTGACATCGACTCAAACATGTTCTCTCTATGGCGAATTTGATGAACAATTTTTAAGGCTAGACACGTTGGTCACGGAAAACAACGAACAATTTAAAAATACCCTCTATACTATAGTGACTAAACCTTATTTGAAAACGATTAATAAAAGTTTGCGTTTAGTCGCGTGTAAGGTGTTATGTAACGCTAAACTCAACATTTCTAAATTTACTTATTGTTTGCAGAGGGTGGCTCAAAAAAATAATGCCTCCGCTCACCTCATTATTACGGACACTGATTCGGGATGTTTTTGTATTTTGAAAAAAAAAGATGGCTCGTCGTCTAACAACTTTAGAGATACTGTTCGTTTATGGTTGTCTCAAGACGAACACTTTAACCGTTGGATGGATTATTCCAATTTTCCACAGCATCATTATTTATTTGATGCTACGTATACTAAAGGTTTTAATCGATTTCAAGATGAAGTACCTCCGCCTAGCGTTATAGCCAAAGTCATGGCCATGGCGCCTAAATGTTATGTGGTAGATATTGATAAAAATGGAGACTTGCACTCTAAAAAACGATTTAAAGGTATTCCTCCGTACAAACTCACCTTTGAAAATTATTTAAACAGTTTTGCATCCTTTCCATGTCATCAACTGAAATACCGAAAAGACATTGAAAGCATTACTCGCCATCAGGATAAGGTCGTTTTAAATCGCACTCCACAGCACGTCATTCAAAATCGTTTAAGCATCAAACGCAAAGCGCATTTTGACATTCAAATCGAAGAATGTCGCCTGGAGTATTTAAAAAAGCCTAATCAAAAACAATACATTTTCGACGACGGTATCATGTGTGAAATCAGAGGACATCACTTGTTGAAACCGATGAGAGATTTAAACAAAAGCGTGTTACCGAATATTTCTCAATTTTGTAGCGACGAACATATTATCAAACTTTTAAATCTTGAAGAAACCGTCATCACTCGTCATGCTCCTTATTTTGAAAAAAGGCGCTTTATCAATGATACCGTTTTACCTTTTCTGAGAACCATTCGGCAAGAAAATGAAGTAAAGATCAATATGGATATAACTGGAAAGCCCAGTGATGAAACTATGATTACGGACACATGTATTGAGGATAGTATATAAAAATAATAATGTATTTATTTTTTTTGTTTTTAGATAATAAAAAAATTTATGCAAAAAAAATGAATTAAATGAATGATTAAATGAACTTAGTGATGTCGAGGAAAATCGTTCTGCCTTACACTGATATGACCTTTGTCAGCTGTAAATTACTCAAATGTTGAATAGTTGGTAAATTATTTTACGTACGCATTACTTTTTTTACGCATTACTTTTTTTACGCATTACTTTTTTTACGCATTACAATTTGACACATGGTTTAAATTTTTCTATTTGAAGGCGTTTATTTGAAAAGGTATTAGTTAAGGTTTCATAACTTTAATTTGTGGAAAACAGCCCCTATAAATTAAGTAACAGACCGACCATAATCCTTATTACGGGTTGCTTTTTGCTAGAAAATATTAATCTTTTACGAAAACTTTAGCTTTAAGGCGGAAATTCGTTTACTTTAACTGTTAGAACTAAAGACAATAAATCTTTAGATTAACTAGAAAGTTATTTAATCAGATATTATTTTAAGCAGTGAGGGAATGAACTTCCGTACTGGAATTGCCTAAAAATATATTAAAAAAACTGATATCAAGTCTCCGTAAGCATCTGGGATCATCTAATTTACGGAGAATTATGTAATTAGTATGATGGCATCATAAAAAGAAGAAATTTTATCTAAATATAAAATAGAACAAGTAAACTTTATTTGGAATGATAAAATTTTAACAAGACAGGTAGATTTATCCATGGCACTTCTGAATTTATTCTTAGTATTTTAATGGAAAGAGGATTGGATCCTCTCTCCAGTATGGTACGTATATCAATTGATGGAGGTGAAGGATTTCTCAAGGTAATTGTAAATTAGATTTAAGTTGACAGTGGAGTTAAAAGGTGTTTTATTCTTGCTATTGTTGAAGATGTTTATGAAGACAATGGAAATTTGCGGAAAATATTGAGTAGATCTGGATGTTACATATCACCTTGCATTTGAATTAAAATGTGCTAACAGCATCTTTGGTTTGTCTTCTTATTCAGGTAAATATGCCTGCTTGTGGTGTGAAGGCTAATGTTTCCTAGAACGTGGTACTCCAAAAACTTTACGTTCTTTTGATCATTGGTACAACTTAGTTGTTGAAAATGAGGCAAAGCAGTTAGAGATGAAAGATTTTTAAAATGTTATTAGTCCTCGACTCGTTTATTTAGATGAAAATGATGAAGATGAAATAAATCACTTAGTCCCTCCACCAGAGTTACATCTTCTTATAGGGATTGTGACATTACTTGGTAGACTACTTTTAGATCATTGGCCTCTTTATAAAAATTGGCTCAAAGAGCATTATATATCTTACTTTGAGGTTATCATGGGATTTATTTTTTCTTTTAATTACTTCTAAAATGGTATAAAAGGAATTTAAATCACTTCAATTTAAGATTAGTAAAAAAAAGATAAGGATTATTTTAAAGAGGATAATGAAATATTATTTCAATAAATTTTTTTTTGAAAGAAGCTATTATCATAATAAAGGGGAAACTTTATCACTTGAAGAAGGGTAAATAAGGTAAGAATTAGATTTTTGTTATTTTAGATTTGTCCGATACAAAAAAATAACTTTATCTTACCACCACATTTCAATATGAAAAAAAATTAGAGGTGGGGAAAGGTTGAAACTGACGGTGTTTATGGCTCACTGGATCCGTGAATCTTTTTGTGGTAAAAACTTGGAAAGAAATGGTAAAGCTGTTGAAGAGGTGGCACTATGAGACGTCTGCGAATAAACTGTATCATAATTACACTGTTCAGGTTTATTATGAAAACCACACTATGAATCTCTTTTCGGTAAAAACTTGGAAAGATATGGTAAAGCTGTTGAAGAGGTGGCACTATGAGACGTCTGTGAATAAACTGCATCATAATTACACTGTTCGAGTTTATCATGATAAGCACACTATGAATCTCTTTTTGGTAAAAGCTGGGAGAGATATGGTAAAGCTGTTGAAGATGTGGCACTATGAGACGTCTGCGAATAAACTGTATCATAATTACACTGTTCAGGTTTATTATGAAAACCACACTATGAATCTCTTTTCGGTAAAAACATGGAAAGATATGGTAAAGCTGTTGAAGACGTGGCACTATGAGACGTCTGTGAATAAACTGTATCATAAATACACTGTTCGAGTTTATTATGAAAACCACACTATGAATCTCTTTTCGGTAAAAACTTGGAAAGATATGGTAAAGCTGTTGAAGAGGTGGCACTATGAGACGTCTGCGATTAAATTGTATCATAATTACCTTGTTCGAGTTTATTATGATAAGCACAGTGTGAATATGCTTACCGTCAAGAACTCGAAACTTTACTCGAAAAACATAATAAAGCTCTATCCTAACTTTTAGCTGTTAAATGTCAGTAGTTTTGTCGGTTTTGACGTTTCGGCGAATTATTGGATGGTTTGCCATCTTTTGACAGTAGCGGATCTAAATATAACCGCCATGTGTCAAATTGAGACTTGAAACTTTATAAAAGAGAATCAGACGCTATGTAAAAGAAATATTTGCGTTTTTTTTTCAGGAAAACTCGCCCAAATCATGAGAAATAATGCCCACACGATTTAGAGATTTTTGGAGGAATGTGGGGCTTGAGAAATGAATTTACCAACATTTGAGTAATCAAATTGCAAATCTATATTTAATTAATGTGAACACAGTGACCATGATAAGCAAATCAAAGCACCAAATAGGAAACGACCAGTCTGTTTTGAGAAATTATATACGATTCATTTTACTGTCAAAATGAGTTAAAAGACGAACCTTATTTCACATAAAGAAGTGAATAAAGGACTTTTGTCAGACAGGTTAGAACATTCCAGATAGATGATCTGTTTGCCTTAGAGCATGTCGTCCTAAGCTTCATTTTCAAATTACAAACGAAATATTAAAAAATTATAAAGTATCTGCAGACTTAAATAAGAACTGTTAGATGAATCTTAGGAAGATTTCTAATAGACAGCGATCCGTGCATGAATCGGTCGCATCGGTCTGTGACCTCCCTTTAAGAGCCAAGTAATTTTTTCAGAAATTAGCACTTTGTAATATGTAATAACATTATCGAAAAAGTTTCCAAGTTTTTTTCTACCATTATAAAACTATAATAAGAACCCCTATAAAAACCTATTTACACGACTAAAGTTTCGTTTCGTTGAAAATTATAAATAAAAATAGAACACGTTTTTGAATAATTTTTCTCTATTTCATTTTCAATAAATGCGTGCGGCAAATAATTCGTCTTTTTAATAAACGAAACAACATAAAAAACATGGCCGCGGCAGAGTCTTGCAAACTTTTATGTCTTATTCATTTTTCGAATTGCGAAGTCGAACAATTAAGAAATTTAACTTATTTACCTTATGTAAATTTATTTTATCACAAAATGAATAGCTTATGATATGTAACGTAAATTCAGAAGCTATGGATAAAGCGCATAAAGTTGTTAGTTGCCCTGAAAATTTTGATAAAAACTCTCATTTGGTATACTATCTACTATTTTACAAGTATTTCACAGATGTGTCTAAACTTTTGATGGGGCTTATTGCGTTGAGCAGCTGAAGATGAATGATAAAAACATTTTGATACACATTAAAGACAAGGATTGCGTTGCTGTTGAGGTGAGGTACCATAAAACATGTTAAAATGAATCTGAAAAACTTTATAAATCTTTAATACCATCGTTAGAGACATCTACCAGCAAATTAATGTATTAGTTGTCTTTTTAATCATTGTGTATAAGTTATTGACACTAAAACTATCAAGTTAAAAAAAAGTTTAAACCTTGGTTATCTTACTGAATATTTTGTTAAAATTGTTAAAATAGTAGAACATTTGGTTGCTAGCAATTATAAAAGCTGTCGCTTAAATAAGATTAATAAATTGTTATCCTGATTAAGAATTTCTCACAACTATTTGCGTGTAACAGATAGAGCACATATTATCTCTACTGGTTTTGTTAATAGTGAAAGTAACTCAATAATTGTTGTTCAAGAAGATTGGAAATAAGAATTACAAGATCAACCATGTTAGTTTAATTTCTTGAAATCAAAAAGTAATAGATCCGTTTTAGATGCAATTGCAACAAGAAATACTTTTAAAGATAATTTAATTCATGTAAGGAAGCCTTTCGTGGTAGTTGGACTATGTTCAATCATGTGGCCACAATCCATTTAACAACTAGAGTATATGTCAATACTATAATAAACTTTGTTTTGAATGACATTATATCTTTAACAAATCAATACTTTACTATTCTTTAGAATTTTAGATGTCCCAATAGTTAAAAGTTAATAAGACGTATATTATACTTCCATTATTTTATTTAAGATGTATAGTTATTAAGATCAAATGGTCAAACAGAATAGTAAACTGAGTTGTAATACTTATTTCACATAAAAGGTTTAACAGAGAGGCCAGATTGCTTCACCTTTATCTGGAAACTCTAATTTGAGAAGTGCTTTTACTTGAATTTTAGCCAATGCTTTGAAATAGTGGCTTAATCTCTATAACTGTAGAATTAGTGATTTTATAAATAAATAATCTTCATCCTGATTTTATTCAGTCGTATTTTCAATATCAGAGTCAATTATTTCATGTTTTCACTATAGTTTTGTCAAGTAAATCGTCAGAATCTAATTATTATCTTTTTCTTTCGGTTTTGTTATAAGTATAATTGTCGTTTTACTTGACTCTACTTGCACACAAGAAATTATAATACATATATTTCGTTTTTTTCAGTCACTTGACTCTACTTACTCACAAGAATTTATACATTATATATAAATATAACGTTTTTTCAGTCAAATCTTTAGATATCTGATTATTTAGCTCCATGTTCAATTAATGATGAATATTTTCTACTTGCTCAAAAACTACCTCAGCGTTATCCTCAAAATTTATTATTTCTAATCTGATATTAGATTAATCAGATATTCGTTGATTCACGATGTTCTTTAAAAGTATAGAACATTGTGAAAACACGAATGAGATATTACTTTAATGATTTCAGCCACTTTCCTTAACTAGTTCGTATAGCTTTACACTTTTCTTCCGATTAATTAGCAGATAAGTTTGACAACATATCAGTTTCTTCCTATACATAGTTCTTTTACCATTTAACTTTAGATTACTTATCAAACTTGTCTTACAAAACTGGAAATCTTGGAACTTCATTCATAAAATCTGTGTTCGAGTTTTTTTCTAACACTCCAGATGGAGCCGTCGCCATGCTTTACAAAAAAAATGAAGATATTTGGTAAATTTTCATGTGCAACAGTTACTGTGTGGTTTCCAACATTAAAAATAACCTGCACGTTTTGCACAAAAATTGAATACTGTCGAGAAATAGACGTTTTTCAAAGCTCCTAGCAAATTGAACAAATTAAAGCTAAGAATCGTGCAAATCGTGTGAAAATGCGATTAGTAATTTTTTCTTATACACATTTTAGAAAAGAGCACAACAAACTTCTAATTCTAAAATTTCTGAGAAAGTTCATATACTAATTAAATTTTATTAATAACGAAAATGGTCATAAAAATATGGTCGTAAATTCAATTTTCAAATGTGGTTAGTGAGAAGGAAACTCGATTTATAAAAGAAATATGTTTTAGGATTCATTAGCTCGTGTGATTACACTCGCAAGATTTTTCGCGTCCATAACTAATCAGGAAGTTTTTAAAACGTACAATTCAAACTGCCAATATCACGCATTTGAAAACAAAATCACCAGTAAAAAGTTGAATGTCTCATGATGGCATATATTAAAAAGTGATCATATATTTTGTGCTTTAGTCTCGGTATTATGAGAACTTGACGTAAATATAAATAATGGTTTATAACGGATTCTTCGTTCACATAATATTTCATAACTTATGTAAGGGTAGTGGGAGAAGGTGGAGGAAATTGAGAAGTGGCACGAAAATCGCAAGGGATAGAGGCAGTTGAAATATCGAATTGGCTACAGATATTATCCTTACAACAACCAAAAACTATTGAATAAACAATTGTTAGTAGATTTAAATCAAATTTTATCTTTCACTACCTTAGACAACCAATCGGCCTGCAGACCAAACAGGACGATTAATTTGCGCATCAATTCTACTAGTAACTTTATTTGCATCGCAAATGTTAGTTAGCCTAAATCCCTGAAATTTGAAACTTTAGGTATAAATAGTGCCGGCCTTAGGGGGGGTGGGGGGGTGGGGGCGAGGCTGAGCGCCAGGAAACTGGGGCGCCAAACGTTGTATGCAAACTTTAACAATATAATAGAAAAATAAGTCAACCTAAATTTTTTCGAATATTTTTTTTTATAAAAATAATTTCTTCAAATAATTTATTTGTTGTATTATTACACTGTTAAAAATTCTTTATGCAAAATTAATAATTAAATTTAAAAGTGTTTCAATCATAGAATATATTTTGTGACTTAAATTCATTTCTTTTACTTGTATCTTTCTCGGCGCCAACTATTTTGCGTTTCGTCTATTTAAAGTTTAAATTTTAAACATTATTTTCGATAAGAGTTGTGAGCAGGTTGTTTATTAATTGGTAGAAGAAATTTGAAGTTGTATTTGTGATTCAAATTTAGTTTTTGTCAAGTTTTCAAATTTTGCGGTAATAAAAAACAGCTAAGTATAAATAATGAAATTGTTTATGAATTGTTAGCTTGCGAGAAATTTTTTATTTTAAAATTTTATACAAATAGAAACTGTCGGCAGCAATCAATGGAGAGTGCTCATAATAAAGAAAAAAATGTTTTTAAAACTCATAATAATAAGAAACTATCTGGTGCTCAATACAGACAACGTAATGCAGAAAAAGTTGATAATTTGAAGAAAAATTATAATAAACTTAAGAATTATTTGACATCGGAAAATAGTGATTGTAATAAAATAAAGGAAGTAGAAAATGTTGCGCTTGTACTTAGTGATACATCAACCAGCGATGAAGCTGACGGAATAGTATTATTTAGAAATGTTCACTACGATGAAAAAGATAACGATAACGAAAATGATGATAGACAAGATGGTGATGTAAATGATCGCACCAAAGAAACAGCAATCGATTACTCAGACTGTGGTTTGTGGCCAATTCATCGCAACATTCAATTTGTTAATTATGTTATTAATATTGGTGCAATACAAGTGAATTTGGACACACATCTACGGGGTCATAAAAGATGACATTTTTCAAATGCTTATTACAACCGAAAAATTTCAAATGGTGAGGTTATTTCACGACGTGTGTATTTACGTGGTTATTTCACGGCTTGTGTACTAAGTCTCTAAAGATGCGGTATTTTGTTTTTGCTGCAAACTTTTTGATTTCAACATGAATTTAAAGTTAAACGGAAATGGATTCAATAAATGGAAGAATTTAACAGAAGCATTAAAAGTTCACGAAAATAGTAAGCCACACAGAAACGCTTATCAACTATGGATTGAGACAGAAATACGAATGAAAGCTGGTGAAACTATTGATAAAAATGAACAAAAACTAATCGAAAAGGAGAGTTAAAGGTGGCGAAGTGTTCTTGAACGATTGATGAACATCACTTTACACTTGGCAACAAATAATATGGCCTTCAGAGGTTTTTCTGATAAATTGTACGCAGTTAATAACGGCAAATTTTTAGGTTTGGTACAAATACTCGCTTAATTTGATCCTATCATGTTAAACCGCGTCACGCTAGCTCTTAAAGGAGATATTTTTGATCATTACTGTGGAAAAACCTTTCAAAATGAAATATTTGATATAATGGCATCAAAATTAACCAACATTATTATATTCAAAAGCTCTAAAAAGTACATATTATTCTATTATTGCTGACTGCACTCCTGACGTATCTCACAAAGAACAGCTCTCGCTTACGTTTAAGCACTATAAATATATCAGAATATCTTATGTAAATAAATGAACACTTTCTTCGGTTTTTCAATGTTAACGACACGACAGGTCTTGGTTTAACAGAAATCATAATTGGAGCTTTAAAAGATTTTGGTCTGAATATAAGCTTTTGTCGAGGGCAAGGTTACGATAACGGTGCAAATATGAAATGGAAAAAAAAAGGTCTACAAAAGCGAATATTAGATTTGAATCCTTTGGCTTTTAACCTTCTTTGTGGAAGTCATTCTCTCAATTTGGTTATTTGTGACGCAGCGCAGTCTTCACTAAATTCCATTAACGTTTTTGGCATAATACAAAGATTATTCACATTGTTTTCTGCATCAACTTCATGCTGAAATGTTTCAGTCATACAACAAACTCTACCCTTAAACGATTATGCAACACTCGTTGGAAAGCCAAAATTGAGAGCCTCAAAACCATCCAATATCTAATAAGCAGCGTACATGATGCTTTAATTACTATATATGAAACTGAAATCAAAACTTCCGATATTGCACACGAAGCGCAAACATTAGCAGAACAATTAAAAGACTATAGCTTTTTAGTTTCTTTAATTGCATGGTACAATCTATTATCTACTATTCCAAATAGACGTTGTTAGTAAAGCAATGCAAGCCAAAGACATGGATCTAGTACAGTGCGCTGAAATGTTGAAAAAAATGCTTTAAACAAGCAACGGTTGATGCCAAAGAGATAGCTGAAGAATTAAACATCGATCCAATATTTAAACCGCTTAAAAGAGTGCGAAGAGTGAAACGTCATTATGATGAAAATGCTGCTGACGAACCCATTCAAAATCCCGATAAGAAACTTAGAGTGGCATTTTTTAACCGTTTATTAAATACATGTCTGTCGTCAAAAATGAGAGATTTGAACAACTTAACGAATATGTAAATATATGGGGTTTATTATTTAATTTGGATAATTTGCCCGTCAAGAATGAACTTTAAAAATTGTGTAAACAATTACAAGAAAAATTAAATGTTAATACAAAATCAGAATTTTACAGTGCTTTGCTATGCGACGAACTAATAAGTGTGCAGTTTTTTATTAAAAATAAGTTAAGCAATGTTGTATATGAAATAACAACTAAAGAGATGACACCACTTTTTGTACTGGATTTTCTTAAAAAACATTGTCTGCAAGAGTTATATTCAAATACATGGATTGTTCGGCGCATTCTTCTTTCAATACCTGTTACTGTTGCTGGTGGAGAACGTAGTTTTTCTAAACTGAAGTTAATCAAAATATATTTGAGAAATGCCATTTTGCATGATCGACTTAATTCTCTGTCTATGTTATCAATAGAGCAAGAAATAGCTGAAAATTTAGATTTTTCTAGATTGATAAAAGATTTCGCGGACAAAAAACCTAGAAAAGTTACATTTTAAAATTTAATAATTCTTGTTTAAATTGTTAGAGGATTTAATATATGTATTTAATAAAAACATTTGTTATTTTAAAAGCAGAGTTGCGTTGGCTACTTATTTGGTCACTCATTTCTATATACCCATATCATTATGAGTCTAAGTTTATAATCGATAATATGCTTCGGTTAGCTTTATTCGTGCAATTTTTTCGGGCTTAAGTATTCGCATTTTTTAAACTTTATGCCTTAGGCAAAACCCCCTCATACATGGCGTAATTTATAACAGGCCTATTCACCGTGCGGATGACGTCAAAAACTGAGGCGAAACTATTGCATTTTTTAATTTTGATACTTGTGAAGCGTTGAAGGGTCTTGCTAAGTTATTTAGTCAAAGTTTTTAAGTAATCAATAATATTTATAATAAACATGGGTCTTAAATGCTGTGTCACAAATCGCAACGGAAATTATGATAGAAGCTCCAAGGAAAAAACTTTTCGTCTCCCTCGAACACCAGAAGAAAGAAAAAAGTGGTTGGCTGTTATACCAAGAGACAATATTCCAGATAGGAAAGACACCGTTGTTTGTGAAAGGCAATGGCCTGCCGGATACGTTTCAACAAAAGATTATGGCAAAGAAAGACCTCGTGATCCTCCATCTGTGTTTACGTGTGTAAAACCAAGTTTAATTCCTAAGCCATCTGCTTGTCCCAGAACTACTTCAAGAACTCATTCAGAAACTAGAAATTTTCAACCTGATGAGTTGTCTGAGTTCAATTTTAGAGATGTTATAAAATCGTTTAATGATCTGCAAGCAAACATTTAAAACTACAACTTTAATGGAGTTAATATACTATTTAATATTAAAACAGAGAATAAAGTATTGATTCAATCCTTAGAGTTCTTCCATAACTCAGGTGTACCTTTGTTTGTTCTGAAAGTAGATAATAATTTTCATTATGAATCATTTCATTGTGGAGTAAGTTGTATAATAAAAACTCTCTCAATAGACAGAATTACCATATTAAATAGATGGTCCCATATTACAGAAGCTGTTCGATTTTTAAATACTCGTGAGATTAGTAAAAAAAATATTATCAACAGCAACTTTTTTCAATGGGTGATAAATATTTTACCGATAAAAAGTATTCTGTTGAAACAATGGTAAGAGCATTTGAGTACTTTCCAATGTCACGTTCTACATATAATGGTCTCAGAGAAGACTTTGAACTTCCTAGCATTACAACATTAACAAGACTAACATTTAAAGTGAAGTCTATTCATGAGGATATTTATCTACAAAAGGTTTTTTCAAATTTAACAGATATTAGACATAAAAATTGTGTTCTTTTATTAGATGAAGTTTATGTTAAGACTATGTTGCAGTACCATGGGGGAACAGTTTTTGGAAAAGCAGTTAACAATCCAAGTGTTCTTGCTAATACTGTTTTAAGTTTTATGGTTGTAACTTTGTTTGGTGTACCCAAATTTTTATGCAAAATGCTTCCTGTGTGTAAAGTCGATTCAAATTTTCTTTTTGAACAAACCAGTTTTCTTTTATCTGCCATAAAAGCAGCAGGTGGTAATGTTGTATCTATAATTTGTGATGGTTACAGGACAAATTAGGCATTTTTCAAGAAACTTGAGACAGATGGTGTACCTTGGCGAACAAAAGATAATATATATCTTTTATATGATTATGTACACCTTTTGAAAAATATTCGCAATAATTGGATAACTGAAAAAACTCAAGAACTTGAGTTTTTTGTTATAAAGGAAAAAAAGAGGAGCGGTTAAATCCTGATATGCGGATAACAAAAGTAATAATTCAAAACAATGTTTTGAAAACACACCGCGTATATCTTTTTAAATGGATAATTTACGGTTGTTTACTCAAAGCGTGTTAAAACGCTCATCCAATTTTAAAAGTTTTCGAATTCTTAAAGTTCTTTAAATTATTACTTTTCTCTGTTAATTCATTTTATAACTGATACTCAATCATATTCTCAATTACATTTGATTTTAAATTTTTTTGTTTTTGCTACTATTATCAAAGAAGTAATTTGTATTTAAAAGAAGTTTATATGATAATTAATATTGTAAACACAATTATGGAGACCATGGAATTAACAATTATGGAGACCATGGAACAATTATCATATTCTCAATTACATTTTTTTGATTTCTTATTAACAACTTTCATTTTCTCAATTACATCTTGAAAAAGTGTGTATTTGTGAAACGTCAAAGGGTGAACAAAGGGTGAAACGGATAACTTTGAATTTTGTCTTGCACAACAAATTCAATTGTTTCTGATTGCAAAACACTTTTCATATTTACACTTACTTTTATATATTTAAAAGTGCACAAAAAACCTTTAAAGATTTAAATCTTTAAGAAACGCATTTTAAAATTTAGAAATGAATTATGAACAATAATTGATACACTTTGGCATTAACTCTGTTAATTTATATATCTATACCTTATATAATATGTTTAAAATATGTTTAAAAATCCAAGGACAAGGTTGCCTTATAATAGAACTGTTGTCTTTATTTTTTTATATTATTCAAACAAAAAAACAAACGCAATATGAAATAAAGAAATTTTGAGGTCAGGAAGAAATACATATGTAAAATAAATAAGAAAATCTAGATGTTAAATTGATTCAACTGTTGAATATTATTAACTAATCTTTATGCTATATTTACACTTATATTTGGAATCGTTACGTTTATAGTTGAAATCCCAATTGTTGCAAGTTTATTGGAACAGCTTTTGTGAGTTACTCCATCAGTGCTAAGAGATTTTTCATCTTCATTATTATTCAGCTTTTCGGTCTTAAAGATGCTTTCTTTCTCATAAGTAGTGGGTTTACAAAAACGCACATTAGTTTTTTCTTTTCTTTTTTTCTTTGTTGAAACAAAATTTGTTTGAGGCTTAATTCTTTTGTTGGAAGCAACTAATGACGACGTCTTTATTTCTTTCACTGAATGATATTTTGACATTGCATCAAAAGTGTTTATTGTAGTTGTTATCTAAAATAGATTCCAATATATATGTGTGAGCGTGTGTGTGTGTGTGTGTATATATATATATATATATATATATATATATATATATATATATATGTATATATATATATATATATATATATATATATATATATATATGTATGTATGTGTATATATATATATATATATATATATATATATATATATATATATATATGTGTGTGTGTGTGTATATATATATATATATATAAATATATATATATATATATACATATATGTGTATATATGTAAATATATACACATATATGTATGTGTGTATATATTTATATATATGTAAGTGTGTATATATTTACACACACACGCACACACACACACACACACATATGTAAATATATACACACATATACATATATATATATATATATATATATATAATATATTTAATTGTGTGTGTGAGTGTGTGTGCGTGTGTTTAATGTAATACTAATAACTGTTAAAAAGTTTGATATGGTTCATTTCTCACTTGTTTTCCAATGTATTTTAAAGCTTCAATATCCAAGTTGCTACAGTTGTTAACACGGTGCATCAAGGTATGGAGTAAGTTCTCTGTCTTAGACTTTGTTTCTTCAAATTCTGAAACTTTGTGTAATTTCTCTAGGTTGCATTTTATTGAATTTATTTCGTTATAAGATTATCCATCCTGTAGTTCAACTGAGTTTTTAGCTTTATCATCAGCTTTATTGTTCACAGCTAAAAAGTCCTTAAGCAGATGTACATGTTTACACAAAGTATTTTTTATGAGAAAGTCAGAACAATTGCAATGGAAAGTATGTGTACATACAAAACAGGTTATACACTGCAACCGACAACCTACTGTATTGCACTTGTCTGACAGTCTTGTTGCAACATATTTATTTTGCCCATCTTCAGAGTTGATTAGGAAAACATTTTCATCAGAAGTCTTATTTATGGCTG
This sequence comes from Hydra viridissima, assembly GCF_058129835.1. Lineage (NCBI taxonomy): Eukaryota > Metazoa > Cnidaria > Hydrozoa > Anthoathecata > Hydridae > Hydra > Hydra viridissima. Next base: position 19,773,906 of record NW_028324303.1, read on the forward strand.
TATAAGACATTTTTTTACTACTCAAATGTCTGTCATAAATGTTTTGCATACGTTGTGTCAAAGAACCTTTAGTTAATTTTATCAAGCGAGAAAATAATTTATCTCTTGAAAATTTAAGAAGATTCACAAGAACTGTGTCAACACGTTTATTACACTTTCCTTTTAAATAGTTGTATTTAAAAGTTCTATGGAATGCCTCAACAAACATATTTGTATTTATACCTTCACCAACACGGTAGCAATAGGCCCAGCTTTTTGTCACACAAATCCAGTATTTTAAAAAATACGCTTTAAACTCACTAGTAGCATGGGATTCTAGCCTATTAATGAGGGACGATAATTTATCTTGGAAAAGAATTTCATTTGTTTCCTCAAGAACTGTTCTAAGCATTTTGTAAACAACTGTTTCAATTTCAAAATTTTTAATTTTTTTTCGCAATTCTTCTTTCCATGCTTTGTCTACATGCCATGCACAATATAACCATTTTGGTTGAAGATTAAAGACTTCACAAAAAGCATTGTGGAACTGTGGAGCTAAGTCTGTCATAAACCATTTAGGTTGTATAGTCCCAACCTCATTTTTTATTTTTTTGAAAAAGACTTTAACAAATGATTCATTTTCATGGTTAGCTAAACACCAAGCAACTGGATGACCTTGACCAAACTCATCCATAATCAGTAGAGAAATCAAAAGAAAATTATAAGCAGTTGTTCCATGTGTTGAGTCGCAGCATAAACCGTTACTCCCAAATTTTTCCAGCATTTCTTTCTGTGCCTCTGTCTGGATTACTATGATAAAATCTTCATCTTTAAACTCGTACTGAGATGAAGCTTGGCCTAAAATATAATTTTTTATAAAAACGATTTTATTAAGATATTAAAAATAAAAAATTTTGTTTGCTAAATTCTTTCCACAAAGTTATGGAATGCAGAAATTTCAAGCTTATAAAACTTAATTTTTTTAATATATGGAAATAAAAGTAATTTTTTTTAAGATTTACTGCCAAGAGCATTAAAAGTAAGTTATTTACCTTGAAGTTTATAAAAAAGAATAGGGGTCTTATCTAGTTGCTCCCATTCTTGGATCCATGATAAAACACTCATTTGGTCATTTGCATGTCGTTGCACTTCTTGCAATCCAAAAGCGCGTCCAATGTTTAAAATATCTCTGTTTTCGAGCAAATGAATTCTTTGAAACTTAGAACCAATATCATCTCTATCATAAAAATTTGTAAGTACATTTATGACAAGAATAAAAAAAAAATTACTATGTACTAGTTGTTTGGAACCATTTTACAGACTGTGGAATCAAAAGGTTTGTAAGTGACAGGGTCTTTGCCAATATTTTAAGATCAGAAAAAATAGACTTTAGATTTAATAGAGTTTTGTTTAGAAAAATGCTCTTCAATTGCAAAAATATCAATATAAATACAATACACATCTAAAGTAAACAAATTACCTTATATCATCTAGAATTTTTCTGCGTGTAACTCCTTGTTGTAGTTTAGAGGCAATTTCTTGCCGTTGACGTTTAGTTATCCATGTGTGATGATAGTCTTGGCTATGCCCATAATGAGTATAGCAGACTTCAACTTTTACTTTTTCATCACTATTTGTAACTTCTTTGATGATTGATGTGCAGTTTTTCTCAATCTTGCATGTTCCTAAATTATTACAAATTTAAAGTATTACTTACACACGAGTGACTTTCAAATAGATTTATATGCATAGACCTTTCACAAAAAAAATTTTATTTACCATAATTTTAAATCTGATTTTAATTAACACATCAACTAACATATAAATATAAAACTAATAAAACTTCATTTTCTAAATGTTACCACTCCATATTATAGTAAGACACAAGACTTTGTCACAAAGCAAACTAAAAAACTGTTACCTGAAGACTTAATTCTGCGCTTTCCGGTTCTTCTTGATTTATATATACCACATCGATTGCATTGCCAATACTTTGTTTTGGAACCATCTTTTCCAATAACATCACCTTGAGTCTTAACATAAGAACTTCCCTTCTCTTCTTCTAACTGACATTTCCAGCTATCAAAACCTTTTAAATAAAAATACAAACAAATTAATGATATATATTTAACATGAAATTTGACATTTTTCAACTAATGTTTTTAGCCACAATTAGCAGACTTACTTGCTTTATTATCAAAATTGAGTAACTCGATTCTGAATTCAATATTATGACTTTGATTGAGGTGTTTTCGCAAATCTTTGATTTTATGGAACCGATGTCCACATTGATTACATAAACAATTTCCACTGTGACTAACATCGCTGACTCCATGGAGCTTGATCATGTGTCTTTTTAAATCATATCGACGTGTGAAAGTACTTTTACAATTGTCATATCCACAAGAAAACAGAGAAGTCTTCATTTTTGATTGTCAGTTATTGTAAACAACCGTAAATTATCCATTTAAAAAGATATACGCGGTGTGTTTTCAAAACATTGTTTTGAAGTATTACTTTTGTCATCCGCATATCAGGATTTAACCGCTCCTGAAAAAAAGTTGCTAAATGGTCTCACATTGCAGCATTACATAAATTAGAATCAAATCAAATGATTAAAATGTCTAAACTTACTGACATTGCTGTGTTTCCCAAACCAATTGAAAGGCAAAAAGTTTCAACTTGTCTGAAAGTATTTTGTGAAGAAACAGTGTGTGCCTTAAAATGTCATCCAGAATTAAAAGATGTTGATGATACTATTTATTTTCTTTCAATAATAAATGAATTTTGGAGAATTGTTAATGTTCATAGCCCTTATGCAGATGTACGTATGCGTGATCCAAATCGAGCTGCTGTTTTCTCTTCTGATGACTTTAATCTTCAAAAACTGTAAGAATTTGGAAACATGGCTAAACAAATGTGCTCTTCTCAAAAAGTTCGTTTTAAATGTTTCTCAAAAGATACTTCTAATAGTCTTTATCATACTTGTAATGGTCTTGTGGAGTTGTCAAAGTTCCTCTTGTCTACAAGTCATAAATATGTTTTGCTTGGAACATTTACAACTGATCCTTTAGAAAAATAGTTTGGAAAACTCAGGCAAGGATCAGGTAGTACATACTTTATTACTGTTCAACAAGTACTTGAGAAAGTTGGTATTATAAAAACAAAACTACTTTTGAAGCTAAACAATAATAGTGTTGGTCTTCATTTTACTACATCAGGGCATTCTTGTGAAAGATGTGGTTTTTATTTAAATGAAGAAAAATGTTTGATATTTGATAACCTACTAGAATTAGAAAAAATGTTATCTATAGATGTCAAAATGACTCTGATTTACATAGCCGAATATATTGTTAGAAATGATAAAGGTTCAGATGACTCGTATTTTTATTATGAGAAATTCAGAGATTTTACTGAGGAAATCAATCGCGGGGGATTAACAGTGCCTGGTGATTTGGTATGTCAATGGGTAATATATTGCTATATAATGTTTCGTGAAGTAGCTGATAATATATGTATTTCTTCTTTGTGCAATCTAATGATGCTTATTTCTGAATCTTACCAACTAAATATGAACAGAAACCATGGGGTTATACTTTCAAATATATTCTTTAAAAACTATTGTAATTTGTATTCTCCAAGATCTGAAAAAGAACCAAAACAAAAAATTTTGAAACTCAGTGTTTAATAACACTGGCCAACAAAGAAAAAATTCTTTTTTCTGATGCCTGAAATACATAAATTGATAATCATATATATATTCATTTATATCTTTACTGCATATATTATACTTTACTGCATATTGCTGATAAAAAATATATATTGTATTTTATTTTGCATTGTTGATTAAAAAAAAAAAGGAAAGAGTAAGGTATTTATTTTTTTCTGTTCAAAAAAACTCGCCTCCAGTTTATGACGTCATCCGCACGGTGAATAGGTCTGTTATAAAGTACGCCATGCCCTCATATATCCTACATTTAAAAAAGTATTTGAAAACAAGCTTGGGACATGTGTAGGGATGGCAAAATCCCGGACATTCTCAATCCCGGGATTTCGGGATTGAGATATTTATCCCCAGGAAATCCCGGGATAAATGCGGTGAAGCATGTAAAGAACAAAGTTTTAAGTACTCATTAAACACTGAAAAATGATTCATTAATTGATTATACAATTATATTATGAATAAACTAATCATTTTTCATTTTTTAGTTAAGTAAATTAGTTCATTTACTAATTAACCTAAGTAATTTAAATTATAAAATAATGCTTTAAAAAGATAACACAATATAAGTAAAAATAATATGAATATAAATGAGTATACATGAACTATACTCATTTTTGAAAGTACCACCTTAAAAAAATTAAAGCGTCGATCATTTCGTCATTTAATCGCGTTCAGTTTTTTGAGCATAAAAACCCAGCCGCTGAGAATGCTCGTTCGGACTCCACACTTGTTGGCTGTATAGATAGCATATAACCATATGCTTTCTATACGGCCAGCAATTTCAAATAACAACATTTCTGTTTGAATTTTAGAAGTTATACTTTCTACCCTCATATGTAGTGTTTGAGTTGCTGCCAGTCCTTTTTCCATAACTTCATTTAATTCTTCACTGACAGTTTTGATTTTGTTTTCACACACCTTGCTTGATAAAGCCTCGCTCAGTTGAGCATCACTCTCACTACTCACTTCTTCTGATGTAATAACATCTACCGAGCTTAGACGCTTTATCAGGTTTATTATAATTTTTTTATTTGGTACAAAAACATCTGCGATTTTCGATGAAGTTAGCTGGCCATTATGAAGGTAATAAATTGTGCTGCTTAATTGTGTTCTCCTCTCTTTTGTTCGGTGACTCAAAGCGGCATACAATTGTTTTCTAATTTCGGATTGCTGTTGTTTTATTTTGGACAACATAAACTCTAATGCAATTTCAGCTGTAATTAAAGTTGCGTCTCGTCGACAAAGTGTCTCCACAGTTGCTTTATCGGGAGTCAAAAGTACCACTAAATCTGATACGGTTTGTTATTCGTTTTCGTTCATCCTAATTGAATCATCAAAATTGGAATTCAATTCTAAATCCAGAAATGCCTTTTTAACACAATATTTTAACTAGTCAAATATTTAAAGCATAAGCAACAAACTGCTCCATCGGGTTTTGCAATGCACGATTAAATGGATGACCTTTCCAAACTCAATTTTTAAAAAATTTCGTACTTTTCTAAATAATTTTCATTTTTTGTTGGGGACCTTTTAAACATTTTTACAATTTTCCTGACTTAAACATCATTATTGGACTATGATAGGTCCAATAATGATGTTTAATTGTAGCCTCAGATGTTTCATTAATTAACAATGAATCGTTCGAATCTTGATTACAATCTTCCTCCTCATAATCATGGTTCACTTTTATAATCACCATCTTCGTCTTCATCATCGTTGTTTTCTAAATTTTCAAAAACAGTGTTCTCATCATCTAAACTTTCATCAACTTCTGAGTGACTGGCGTCTTTTTTTGTAAACAACTGATATTACTGCCAATTGTAGAGCGTGGGCAAAGCATAATTGTTGATCAATCTCTAGACTTTTTCCTAGTTTCTTTCATAACGCTTGCACCATCAGTTGTAATATCAATGATATCATCCTTAAGGTTTATTTTAAAGCTGCGGAGTCTTTCTTTTAGAAGTGAAACGCATTTTTCTGCTGGCATAGACCTTAAAATGCGAATTAAACCTAAGTTCCAATAGCTTTTCAACTCATGTACATTCACCGCAGTTTCCAAAAGAAGTCCACTGATCAAGTGTTAAGGAAAACTTAGAGCCTCTTGATATTTGATCAATTATTTCCTTTATAACTTCCTTTTTAATCTACTCGTAGTAGTCTAACACCATTTTTCTGATAGTATTACGTGATTTAGGGACATTTTTATATACTCGTGCAACTAACCCGGCTCGTATATCAATGGAATTACAAACTGTAGTAAATGATATATCATCTTTTGCTGCCATACGTGCCAATACTTCAGACAGATTTTCCTCTTTTTTGAATGTTGTTGAAAAAAGTGTTCGAGATTTTCAGCTTTTTTTTTTTTTATGTTTTTCTTCTAAATATTTTGAAGCTCTCATTGATAAACTTGGTGCTTGCGATTGCAATGTTACTTTAAGTTTATGTTTAGACAGTAAATGGGAATGTAGACCTTTTGTTGAACCACCAGCAATTTTCAATATCTTTTTGCATGTACTAACTTTGCACATGGCCGTTTCATCTGCTCCTCTTAAAAAGTGTCTCCATATCAAATTTGTGCTATTGAATTCAGCGTAGTTCATTATGATATTTACTTAAGTTTTTTTTAAAGTTCTAAAGTTCTTAAATTATTTCAACTTTCGTTTCTTTATCAGATCTATAATTCTAACTGAATTATGATACTGTGAAAATGATTATCACTTTGAATAACTGCGAAAAAAGCTTATTTACTTAAAAAACCTTCTGTATTTTGAAAACTTCATTAATTTAAACCGTTGCTGAGAAATTTTTGAGAATCACGCATAGATTTGGTCGCATAAGAATTGTAGGGCTCTATCTAATTTTTGCTGTTGTAAGAATTTAACATTCAATTTTTCTTAGTTAATATGTTTTTATTCCTGTCAGTTTTTATAATTTAAACTATAACTCTGTTTTTATTTGTTTCATAATTAAACCGATTGTATTATTTATAAATATTTTAACTTTTTGTTTTTTATTGTTAGAAATTGTTAATTAAAACTTTTATCAATAAATTCTTGTTATATGAAAAAAGCAGATAGAACTGTTTAATTCTGCGACGAATTGGAATTTAAAATGAAGCCAAAAATTCGAAACTAAATTAAATCATTGCAAAGAGGATACAGCTAGGAAACAAATATTTTACCAAAGATTATATTTACTAGACACTTTATAATGTACAAATAAGTTAGTAACTTAATCCCTATTTATCTTTATTTTTCTTTTATTACACTCCCGAAATCCTGGGAAATTTTTGTGAAAAATCCCGGGATTACGGGATCAAAAATTTGCACGGAATCCCAGGATTTCGGGATCCCAGGATTGCCATCCCTATACCCGTGATAATTTTCGGAGAATTTATATGCGGATTTAAACTTATGCTTTATTGTAAGCTTAAGACAATTGCGAAGCGTAAGAAGTTGACTAAATTAAACTCTTCTCTTTCTTCTTTAGTGCGAATATGTTTTAATATAGTGAAAGCAGGTAGAAAATGATAAAAATATGAAAATGATGACAATTTTAAACAACTCTACGGTGAACTTTTGTCCAAACATTAGGGGAATAGCCTGCATCATAGTTAAGATCGTTCCTAACAAATTAACTTAAGAACACTCCTGGCAAAATCATAACTTTTAAAAATAGTCAAAATATGGCAATATGTCAGTAAAAAGCTGAAGTTGAACTGTTTACGATTGATGATCCCAACATTAATTTGACAAATTGATAGCTGCCGAAATGCGAAACCTTACATGTCGTTTTCTTGAGCCTTTGTGGTCCGACGGGATACACATGTCCCAGTTCATTTAAGGCTCTACGGTTATCCATTAAAAGCTTAGAAACACGAAAATTTATATTAGAAACTAGTAATGAATATATATAAATTTTCAATATAAATTATCAAATTAAAATTTCCATATATTTCCATATAAATATATGAAAATTTTAATTTGATAATTTATATTGAAAATTTAATATAAAAATTTATATAAGGAAAGTTTCTTGATCTTCTTTTAGGTAAATTAAATGAGGATTTATTACATTTTTGTATTCCTGCATTTGCAATCTTTTTTTTTTCCACCATAGACACATTGATCATAACATAAGTCTATGGAGCCCAACATCATAGTTTCCATGCTCCAGTGGAGCATTCTCCTTCACAATACAGACAGACATATATGCCAGAGTGACTTGAAAGTCCGAAAACACTATTTGCACACTTTAAATCAAATGCCATACTGAAATTTACTTCTTCAAGTTGAAGAAGTGCCAATTATTTTTTGGGATTGCTATTATCCTCTGAGACCATCTTCACAAACGCAAGAAAATAGCATCCCTTCACACCAGATTCTTCATATATTTCAAAGAAAGAATAATGATTTTTTGGACCGAAAACATTAACAATAACTTTTAAGATGTTTTGACCACCCTTTAAAGATATTCAGAGTTTACGGTAGTTCATTCATTTTAACATTAATGCTCGATTCATACTTGTTAGATTCCTGCGTAAAGTTAGAACATGATTTTTTGGTTTTATTTTTAGTGAGTTCTAATACATTTGATAGCTCCATAATATTTTGGAATGAGATATGATTTACTTTCTTTCTTCTTGACTTAGTTTCAATCACTCCAACTGTAACAGAAAGAAAATTTCCACCTGTAGACATCTTGAACTGCTTTACACTTAAAATCCTTTTAAGTTCCATTTTATACTTTAACAATCCAGATGCTACGTGTTCTGCATGTTTATCTCCAAGTGATTCACTAATATCTTTGATATTCCTTACAGCTTTACTTTTGCAACAATCATGAGAAACTCCTCTATATAAAATTAATAGTAAGAGTTTTATAACAATATTTGAAATAAGTAAAAGCAATAAAAAAAATCCTTTGAATCAAACTGTAAAATAACATAAAGAGAAAAAATTTTTTAACTAATGTTATTTTAATGTCGTTTCTAAATTATAAAATAATAAATGAAAATAATATATACTAAGATTTAAATAGCTATAATATATACTAAGATTTAAAGAGTCCACAGACTTTTTCAGCCACATTTAAAGTATTTGATCCTGGCTCAACCCTACGAGCAAAATGAGCTCTCGCGGAGCACTTAGAGCTCTACAATAAACTCCGCTAGGAGAGTAGATTGAAGAGTAAATTTTATTATATGCATATATTATGTATTAAATAGATTCAATTTTACTTTTCATTTGAAAATTATGTACCCTATGCTATAATTTGTCTCTTTAAGGAATGTATAATATTTTTCAATTACATAATGTTACTTTGAGTTTATTCATTTAAATGAGGAGTTGAGTAGAGCTCTCTTCAAAGCTTTTCATTTACAGATTTCAATATTTTTTTTGTAAGATATTTAACATTTCACGCATTAATGCGTACGCATGCGCCTCAAAGCAACATTTCACGTGAAATGTTGCTTTGAGGCGCATGCGCATAATTTTGTAATTTGTTGTTTGCATTACATTTTATAATTTCACGAGGAGAAAACATATTTTTGCAATATATTTTGTTAAAGTTTCAAATAATGGAATTACAAAAAATAAAATAGCACTTAAATGTATACAGCTACTCAAGAAAGTTTAAACTATTGCAGAATTTTCAAATCTAATCTTCGGTTTTTCTTGAATAAAAATCTAACAGAAATAGATATGAAAATAATTATATTTCCAATTCGATAAATAGTTTGTTTGTTAATAGAATTAAAAAATGTATGGCGCGGAAAAAAAATCACACAAACGTTCAAATAGGCAAAATACTTAACATTTCTGAATACTGCGTTAGAAAAACCATCAAAACCTGGGAACTTACCAAGGACGTCTCCGACATGCCGCGTACTGGGAGACCATCCAAACTCAACATCCGTGACAAAAATGGTATATTCAGAATGAGCAGAGAAAACCCCAGACTCAGCTACAAAAAGCTAGCACAAATCTTCAAAGAGTCAGTAAATAATCCAAAAGTTAGCAGAGAGCTCGTGAGACGAACATTGTCGGACAAAGGTATTGGAACGTACATAGCTGCTAAAAAACCTATTCTTTCAATCACGGATAAACGTAAACGACGAGTGTGGTCCAAAGAAAGGCTGGACTGGTCTGTAGAACAGTGGGCAAAAGTTATTTGGAGTGATGAAGCTAACTTTCAAGTTGTAAACCGCAAGGGAAGAATCTATGTCAAAAGATTTGCAACTGAGAAATATTCAGACAGGTTTTTGCAACATCGTCGACAAGGCGGTGGAGGTTCGGTTGGCATCTGGGGATGTTTTTCTCACAAAGGTATAGGCTTCTGTGAGCTGTATGAAGGCCGAATTAATCAATGCACCTACAAGAACACATTGGAAACGTGTTTAGTTCCATCAATCAGACACTTGTATGGCAGAAGCAAGCAATTCATCTTTCAACAAGACGGGCTTCAGCTCATACAGCACACTCAATCAAAGAATATTTTTTGAAAAAAAAGTTCAATGTGATGCCCTGGTGCCCTAGATCACCAGATCTGAACCCAATCGAAAATATTTGGTCTTGGATCGACAATCAACTGACATACCATGAAATTCAATCAACTCAGCATTTAAAGCAACTTTTGAATGAGTACTGGCTGAAGGTACCTCGCGTGATGTGGATGAAATTAGTTGAATCAATGCATAAACGAGTTTATCTTTGCTATAAAAACAAGAAGGACACTTCAAATATTAGTTTGGCTTTTTTTTTTTAATTTTTTTTTTTCGAATGTTGCAATTCGTTTAAACTTTTGTGCTTCTTATTTTTCCTATAAGATTTTTTGTAATAGCTTTTTTCTAACTAAATATTAAAATTTTTATAACATGTTCATATTCATTTTAAAGCTAACTACTTTTTCTTTAATAAATAAAAAGAATTAAGACGATATCATTTTACAGTTTTTCTTTATTAAACAAAAACCAAACATACTGTATAAAAATTCTGCAATCGTTTAAACTTTCGTGAATAGCTGTATATTTAAGTGCTATTTTATTTTTTGTAATTAAATAACAACAATAACACATAACAATAGAATATTTACATCCTTGATCCTAAAATCCAGTGGAGATAACAAACCAAATTAAAATATGAAAGGCAAAATTAGAAAACCAATTTAAAGTTAACTATATTTATCTTTTTACTAAACATATAAATACATAAAAGTATATTTGTTTTTATGTTCAATATTAATTTTTCAATTACTTCAAATTTAGTACATGAAAACACCCTAGATTTAAAGATCAAGGTTGCATTCTCTCATACACATTACGCTAACCATTAACAGACATTATTATGTGTTTTGAGAATAATTAAAAAAGGCTAGACAACACAACCTAGCTCCAAAGCAGTAACTCCGCCTGGCACTAAATGCTACCAAGTCACAACTCTGCTATAAGTCGCTTCGCTGGCAAGGTTATCAATCTTGCTCAATATAATGCCATCGCTTGGCTGGCAAGGTTATCAATCTTGCTCAACATAATACCAAATCACACCACTTAGAAAACATGGAAACAGCATAATTTAAACATATTTACAACTATAAACAAATATGGTTTTATATAACACATTTGAATAATAATCTTTTCAATTAGATGAAGAGTAGCTTGTTCAGCTATTAGAAGTGGGACTGAGTGATGAATGAAATCTTCCATCATAAAAAGTTTGTATGCATTCCAGAGATATAAAGGATGTTCAGGTTCACAAAAGGTCAAAGTAATTGAAAACAACTGTCTAATTTTCTATGAAATATGTGTTAAAACCGCCTCAGAAAGAGTATTCTGCCATTCAGTGTCATCTTGCAACAGACCTTTCAAAACACATGCTTCACGAAACGTTTCAAGGACAATACCATTAACAGTATGCACATCCTCCCAAGATGTTGTTCCTTTTGCTTGCAAAAGTAACAGTGTAAGAAAAAATAATTCTCCTGTTGGATTAACTTTATACATTCTTACTATCACCTTATTACCACCCCTTTATCTAACCTTCCATTTACAATGTTTATCATCAAATATAAAGTGATAAGGAATGTCTACATACGAATAGCAATATGCTCTTTCATTTTCAGTATTTAACTTAAACCATGCCATTAGGTGCATATCACTCTGAGCTGCACGATCTGAAGCCATATGTTCTGCTCCTTCTCTAAAATAAACTAATTGATTTTCAGGTAGATGTTTACCAAGTCACAGCACTTTAAAAACACGGAAAGAACATAATGTAAACATATGTACAAACTATAAGCACAATAAATGTGTTTAAATATGTATATAAGGTTATATATATACTAAAATAAATAAATACCTTATACACATATTTAAACACATTTTTAAAACAATTATGTAACACATATTAACACATACACAAACAGTAAAAAAACACTTTACATTATTATAAAAACACATTGATAAAACAACCATAAAGCACCTATTACCACACACACATAGTTATCAAAAAGGCATATATGCAAACAATAAACGTGTGCAAACAGAAATTCTAAAAATGACGCAAGAATATTTAAAAAGATACAAAATATATATTTACAAACAATTCTCTTTACCTTCTTTTTTTTCTCATAAGAACTGTAATCTTCATAACAACATTTAACCTTTTCATGCAATAACATTTGACATGCGTTTTCAGTCGGCACAAAATTTTAATTTTTTTTATTTAACTTTTCTAAAAAATAACATAAATAGTTAATAGCATCAGAGAAATTTCAAAGTAAAAGTAGCATTTTTATGGAAACAGCATTAGTATAACTTTAAATAACATCCAGAACCCTATTTTCCTTCTGATAACTAAAATAATAAAAATAAAACTACTAAAAAAAAAAACTAAAGCAAACAAAATATAAGCGATTTAAAAAATTAAAATCCTTTCTACTTTAAATTCTTTCTACTTTATCTAATAAAACTTAAATCGTTTTTACTTTTTATAATAAAAATGTATATATAACTATTTCTTATACTTACTTCAATTATAATATGATCTTATGATCTAAACGATGGTTATTTATCTTAATATGATTCTTTATGTAATATATCTAAACTAATAATTAAATTCCAAAAGTAAAAAAGTTTTAACTCGTTTAAAAGATCTTACTCTAATGATTGCGTGCATTTACATAACGCGCTCTTTCAAAGCCTAGTAACTAATTCAAAGCCTAGTAACTAATTACGAAACGACGTTAATTATTAAACATTAAGCATTTCTGTAGGATTTATATTATGATTATTTATGTTATTTAAGTCTATATCAAAAACATAAAAACTCTTTAAAAGAGACTTTTGGAATACTTATTTAAAAAATATTTTGTTTGAAAACGAGTGTGTATCGAAATAAACAAGATATACATTTTCTTACGCCAAATAAAATTCAATTTGGCACGGAATCAAAGTTACGTCATTTCTAATTTAAAAGTAATGCTTAGATTTTTAAGTAAAGAAAATCTTTTTTAAATTAGTTTTTTAAACGATATTATGTTATTTCAATGTAAACAATATCAATTATACCAATTCAATAATTATCAAGGTTTCTATATAAATCTATCCACATCATCATAGTTTCTTTACATTTTTACCGCGCTTCACAAGAAATGATGCTTGCAATGGACACTTCCTTGTATACGTACAAAACTGTGTTTAAGTTAACACCAATCTGTTATTTCTCAACAAACTAATGCAATAACTTCATCCAATGCTACATATTTATTCTATTGTACTTCAATAGGAATATAAAGCTACGATATCGATAATATTTTGCAATGATATCGCCTTAAACTGCATATAATATCGAATACTTCAAATTTGAGAATAGGCTATTAACATACATTCGATTAGATAGTCGAAATTTTTGATGAATGAAAAGTAATACATAAATAAAACATGATGAATAATAGATAAATTACAATAGGAATAAAAAATAAATATAGAATAAATATATTGAATATACTATATAAAAATAAATGCACAATATGCAAAATGGTAAGAAGTATAAATTTATAAAATACGATATATGTATGCAAATCATAATGAATACATGATGTATATCGTCAATACAAATCAAATAAATATATATATATTACGAATATAAAACAATTAAAAAAAATTTTTTTAATTGGAGATTAGGTCTACACGGAACTAACAATATTTTACAGCGTGTCGCCTTAAACTGCATAAACACTTTCGAGTACTTAAAAATGGAGATAAGGTCTACACGAATTTTATACATTTTACAGCGTGTCGCCTTAAACTGCATTTATACTTTCGAGTATCTAATATTGCAAATTAGGTCTACACGAAATCAATTGAATAGCTTATATATTTTCAAGTAATTATTCGAAAGAAATAAAAGATAAAGTATAAATAAAATACAATAAACAATATATAAAGTTAGGGTTATTTTTTTCAAAAAAACGGGAAAATTGGCAAAAAATATGGGATTTTTGCTAAAAATACGGGACATTAGCTAAAAAAATTTTATTGTAAATATATTGAAGCAAAATGTAGTTTTTAATTTGTTTTTCAAAATATTTTAAATTTTGTAGTTATTTTTAAAAAGTTCCTCAACATTTTCAGATATAATTTATTTCTTAATGAATGACAAAAGTACGTTTAAGTAAAAAAAAAATTGAGAATGCAATCTCAAGTGCAACGTTATTGTGCTGCAAAAAAATTTTTTTTCTTTAATTTAAAATTTAATTTAATGGCTGAGAAACTCAATAATAACTGTGAGATGTTTTTTCAAATAAATTAAGTTTTAAAAATAAATTTACTTTTATTTTAAATATTTTTCTTTTGAATTGACATTATTAAGAAAGGAAACATTTTCCTTAATTATATTATAAAAATGTAAGCGATTTTTACATTTGATACTTTGATACAACATCAAAACTATTCCTTGACTAATTTATTTGATGAAAACATTTTTTTAGTAAGACAAAAGAAGTATAATTTATAAAACAAAATTTTGATTTAACATTTAAAAATAAAATGACAAATTTAGTTTTTCAAATAGAAATGTTCGACGACATCATTATTTGCAAACTGTTTTTAAAAAAAACCTTAAAATTTTCATTAAAAATTCAAAAGTGAGATTTGTACTAAATAATTCAAAATTTCGGGACAAATGTGGTTTTATTTACACCATATGGACCTTTTTCTATATAAAGCCTTATATGACAGTACTATTAGTGCCCCATAAGCTTTCTTTTAACTAAACTACTACCTTAGAAGTTAGTTGAGACATTTTAACAGATTTTTTGATGAAAATTATAAAAAATCTTCACATTTTTTACTCTAGTAAAATTGCGCTTATTCTACACAAGGATATAGCCCTGAGGATTTGTGAGCAAAGCAAAGAAATGTGTTGAAAACCTTTTGCATGTGATTTTTAACTGGTCAACATGTATTGTGTGTTGAAAAACCCATTTCATACATAAAATCAGCTAAAAATGCCTAGAATTTCCTTTGTGTTTTGTTTTCAAAATCATTATCAAATTGTAAAGTTCAATAAATTTACACTAACAGTGAATTAATTTCTAAAATTTATTCAACTCTATTCTTTTCTTGTGATATCTTCACACTCTTTAACTTATTTGACATGACATTTAAAGCACTGGTCAGCTTACTATTCTCAAAATGAACATTTTTTCTACTCTATCATAAGATATGCTTAAATTCAGTTTCAAAGTTTTAAGTGTTTTAATTTTAGTCTTGCTCCATTTTTGCTTTTACAATGATTAGAAAAATAAAAGGGTTTTGCATAAGAAGAATTAACAATATCAACCCATTATCACTTGAATAAGAGCGTACATGATTAATTTGATTTTTGCTTTGCTTTTGTACGCTGTGACGTACATATCGTAAAAAGTTAAAATCAGAACATGACTTTGTTTTTGTGGCACTGAACTGAAATATTTGCAGAAATATCCAAAATTATTAAACCTTTCACTTGAAAACCGTTGTTTGAGGTAAAAAATTTTGTTTTTCATTTTTTATAATATACAAATTGTTAGGCTGAAGTAATTGGATTGGTTTAGGTAAATATGTAGCTCTACATATAGCAATATGTTATTTATTTGAAATACACCTACCTCAATGTGACGTATATGTTTTTGTATTAAATTCAAATTATCAAAGATGGCAGGATTCTAAAGACTATCATTATCTTGAACTCCAATCAAAATAAATCTAGGCATCTCTTATGATGACATTACAGAGAATCCTATAGTAATGTTAACAATGAAATAACATCGCCAGAATTCTTAATGTTTGTCTATCATATTCTTAATTTCATATTATAGCTCAATTTGTTTAGGTACACAGCTACACAGTATAGCAATAAGTAACATAATGGTATAGCTAATATAATGGTATTAGAAATATGCTCACAATTTAAATTTTTGAAAATTTTTTACTATTAATTATTTAGCTGTTCTATTTTTTAATGGTGTTCTAAAAATTTTCAAACTGCGAAACATTTTATAAAATTCCACTCTATAGTAGCTAGCTACTTAAAAAAATAATTAAAAAAAAAATATCGTTGTTATTGTAAAGGAAGGAAACTTAATCATAATGAGATTTCAAAAAAACAAATTATTCATAAGAATGAAATTATCTTCTGAAGTTTTTTTGAAACACTTCTGTGATAATTTGTTCCGATAAGATATTTATGTTCCAATTTTCATTGTTAATCTGTATTTTTTTAAAAGAGTATAGTTTATTTTTTTAGTAGTAATCTGGGAACTGATGTACAATGATGCAATTGTAGATGATACTGAATTTCAGTAATGCAATTACAGATGACAAAGAAAAGGCAATTTCGTTAATTTATTATTATATACAAAAAATAGTGTGATTTCGGTGAACTATATAGAAAATGTCAAGTTACAAATGGCGTCTTTTTTTATAAATATTATCCGTTTGTAAATATTATTTAATTTAAATTGGTACAAATATGTGCAGAAAGTGTTTTTAGGCTCCAAATGTAGAAAGTCTATAACGAAACAAAATCCCGACAAATTTCAAACGAAAACTTTTCTTATAAGTCAAATTAAAAAATCTATAATTTCCAATAAGAAAGGACAATTTTTAATTTTCAAAAACAAGTGACGGGAATTAAACAAAAATATTCTTTAATGTGAAAAAATAAATATTTTAAACTTAATCATGAAGATGTTATCAAACCTGTTTCAGAAATTTGAAATACTTAAGGCGCAACTGTTGCACTTAGTATTCAATACATAAATGTTACTGAATATATATTGGAATTATACCTCGGTAAAAAACATTCTAGAAAAGAATGCGCTTTAGACAATTTAGTGAAACATGGAAAACTTTTTTTCAGAAACTATTTCATAAGGGATAGTATTTCAGTTTTTTAGTTAGAATACATTTTGAATAGATTTGAATTATAATGTATTAGCAGCTGCATTATAAAGAAAATCTATTCTAATAAAGAAAAAACAATAAAGCTATCAATTTATTTTTATCAAGAAAAATTTAGAAAGTAAAGCAGAATGTCAAGCTTGAAATTATGCTGTGGATAAAAATGTAATATCAAATGTAAAAACAAGGCGTTCAGTTGAACATAACAACTTTAACTCTCTCTCTCATGAGTTCTTAATTAGATTTAGATAAATTGCGCGTTGAAATGAACAAACCCAGAAACGTCGCATTTTTATGATAAATGAGTTTTTTATATTTAAGTTTTACTTTTCACAATAAAAAAATCGAAGTTTTGTTTTGTTTATAGCCGTAATACTTTAAATGAATACTTTTATACATTTAACTATGCTAAATTTTTATCAATATTCCATCAGAATTGATTACATTGATTATGTGCAACAAATGATATAGATTTTTAAAAATTTAATTTAAAGTCCTGTAATGAAGAAAGAATTGATACTCTAGAAAATGAAAGCACATGAAGATCAGATTCCAGTGAGGTATGTGACGTTTTAGCTTTAATTTACTACCACTTTGCGTTTATGATATGATTTGATTTAAACAAAGATGCTAATGATTTTTTTAGGATTACATTGATTTAGAAGCTCTTAACTACAACTTAGCTTTAGAGGTTAATTTATCATTTTATTTGTTAACCTGAAAACAATTTTTTAATACACAAAATTTTTTAGTGCTATTTAATACTTTAATTGTTATTTGATTATGCCTAACTTTTCCATGTTTAAAGTGATCAAAATCAAGTTAAGTTTATTGCTTTTTGATTTATTTTTGATTAATGTAGTAAATATC
Organism: Hydra viridissima; assembly: GCF_058129835.1. NCBI lineage: Eukaryota > Metazoa > Cnidaria > Hydrozoa > Anthoathecata > Hydridae > Hydra > Hydra viridissima. The sequence goes on from NW_028324303.1 coordinate 19,791,926, forward strand.
TTAATCGCATTTGTTTGCAGATATCCGATACTAAAAATGCCAAAATAGCTTCAAGCACTTTTATGATAGATGGCGTGACAGACAAATCTCAGGTAAAAACTAAGTTGACTTTTTTATAAAAAATATTTTAAATACTTAAGATTTTAAAAACTAAGAAAAACACTGATTTTATATTAAACATATGAAATCTTTCTTAGCATTATATGAAACAAAATCAAGAAAAACTATTAAAAAAGAAAACATCTCTTACTTCATATTGTTGTTAAATATTCTAGGTAGGTCAAAACAGCGAACCAACATTGCCTGATGAAGAAATGCCTAAAAAAGTTAAGGTACCTTTTAAAAATACATTTTTTTTAAACAATTATTAAATCAATCTGAATAAAGTTAAATCCCAAAATTTCCAGAAATTGAAATTTAAAATTCTAAATTTTAGAATGTAAGAAAAAAGAAACCACATCGATTTTGCATTTTTTGTAAAAAGTATACATCATTTTTAACAAGACACATAAAGCTGCATTATCAATTAAATCAAAAAAAGAAAGAGATGAAGCTTTTGGAAGGTTTAAAACAAAAGGGATTTTGGAAGTCAATGTAGCTGAAGCGGGAAAAGCGGAACTAAAATATGAAAGAGAACGAGAGGCTCAAAAATACAAGGAAATTAGTTATTGCAGTCAATGCCTTGTGTTTGTTTCAAAACGATTCTGGCACAATCATGTGAAGTCGTGTCAAAAACACTCACGTCAAAAAGTTCTTCCTGTGCCAGTGGGGCTTCTAAGATTACCTGAAGTAGCAAGATTAAGTGATGAATTTAAAAAAAAACATTTTATCACATTTTCGAACAGATAAAATTGGTCAGATTTGCCTAAAAGACATAACAATTCTCAAAAATGATTCAGTCTTTTATGATAAAGAAAGGAGGAAACTTAATAAAGTTATGGAAGCAAGAAGCTCTTTCAGAAACGCTATGAGACAATTAGCACATCTTTACAACCTATTTTTACACTGCAAAAACTTACCAACACAAAGTAAAGATTCTAGTAGAATGTTTTTGCGTTCTAACTTCTTTGCCTTAAGAGAAGCAATATATATTTTTACAAAAAAGGCACATTCAGGGATCAAAGTTGGTTTAAAACAAAATATATTTTATTTAATAAAACGTGCTGCAAAAGTTCTTAAAGCCATATATTTATCAGAAGCAAATGACAGCGATGCTAGTGAAACTGACAAGTTTGTTAGTGTTTTAGAAATGTGGGAGGACTTTATCTTTGGCCATGCAACTTACTAAATAAAAAAAAAAACGAAAAATCCTGTAAACCATCTGAACTTCCAGTTGAAGAAGATGTCATTGCTTTTCGCAATTTTGTAATTACAAAAATGGCAGATTTAGCAAAAGATTCCTATCAATGGTTTGACTCTGAATGTTTTGGTGAGCTTCGGGATTGCGCATGTGCAAGACTTACATTGCTAAATGCTAGAAGAGGTATGGAATTACAACTATTACTTTTTATACTTTAATAAATTTTAAAATAATGTCAGCTATTAACATCATATCATTTCAGGATGAACTACTTCCATATAACTTGCATAATCTTAGTTTGTCATAATTACAAATACAATTTTATCTAAGCTTAAGAAGAAAAAAAATAGAGCTTGTAACTGATGTTAATGTAATTTTAAATAGTGTTAATTGAGCAACATAACCTTGTGGTTTTTTACTATAAAAAATATTTTGTAAAACATAAAGGTTTTCAACTAACATTTGTGAGATTGACATAAAAGCTTGTTGTTCTCACAACCTTTGTGGCGATAAAATCTGTTAACTTAATTTTTTATGTTATTTATATACAAGATCTTTTTTTAAAACCTATGCCTACTTTTTAAGTGATATAACAAGGTCAAGAAATATAACACATGATTAATAAATCAATAGTTTCTGCTAAAAAAAAAATAAAACAAGAATCCTCATAAAACAGTATTTGAGATTTTTCATTAAATAAAATAAAATTGTTCTTCAAATAGAATATTAACAGATTTAAATAATACAAATAATTAATTCTAATGGTAAACTAAACAAACCTAGTAGATTAAATATATAAAATGTTAGATCATTATTATAAATATATGGCAAAAATATAAAGGCTAAGTGTCAATAAATATCTTTTTTTTTTTTTTTACACTTTAATAATAATAATAATAAAAGTAATAGTAATCATAATATAATTCCTACAGAAATGCTTAATGTTTAACGTTTAATGTTCAACGTCGTTTCGTCATTAGTTCCTAGGCTTTGAATTAGTTACTAGGCTTTGGTAGAGCGCGTTCTTGAAATGCACGCGGCCATTTGAGAAAGATCTTTTGAGCGAGTGAAAACTTTTTTCCTTTTGGAATTTAATTATTAGTTTAGATATATTACATAAAGAATCATCTTAATAAATTATATATCATATTATAATTGAAGTAAGTATGTGAAATAGTTATATATACATTTTTATCAGATAAAGTAGAAAGGATTAAAACTTTTATTAGATAAAGTAAAAAGGATTTAAAGTAGAAAGGATTTTAATTTTTTAAATCGTTTAGATTTTGTTTGTTTTAGTTTTTCTTTTAGCAGTTTTATTTTTATTATTTTATATTTTAGAAGGAAAATAGGGGTATGGATGTTATTTAAAGTTATACTATTGCTGTTTCCATAAAAGGGTTATTTTTACTTTGAAATTTCTGTGATGCTATCAACTATTTTTGTTCTTTTTTAGAAAATTTAGAAAAAAAAAATTAAAATCTTGTGCCAACACTGACAATGCATGTGACATGTTATTGTATGTAAAGGTTAAATGTTGTTATGAAGATTACAGTTCTTATGAGAAAAAAAAGTAGGTAAAGTGAATAGTTTGTAAATATATATTTTGTATCTTTTTAAATTTTCTTGCATCATTTTTAGAATTTTTGTTTGCACACGTTTATTGTTTGCATATATGCTTTTTTGATATGTATTTGTATGTGGAAATAAGTGCTTTATAGTTGTTTTATCAATGTCTTTTTATAAAAATGTAAAGTGTTTTTTTACTGTTTGTGTATGTGTTAATATGTGTTACATAATTGTTTTAAAAATGTGTTTAAATATGTATATAAGGTATTTATTTATTTTAGTATTAGTATATATTTAACCTTATATACATATTTAAACACACTTATTGTGCTTATAGTTTGTACATATGTTTATATTATGTTCTTTCTGTGTTTTTAAAGTGCTGTGACTTGGTAAACATCTACCTGAAAATCAATTATTGTATTTTAGAGAAGGAGCAGAACATATGGCTTTAGATCGTGCAGCTCAGCGTGATATGCACCTAATGGCATGGTTTAAGTTAAATACTGAAAATGAAAGAGCATATTGCTATTCGTATGTAGACATTCCTTATCACTTTATATTTGATGATAAACATTGTAAATGGAAGGTTAGATAAAGGGGTGGTAATAAGGTGATAGTAAGAATGTATAAAGTTAATCCAACTGGAGAATAGTTTTTTCTTAGACTGTTACTTTTGCAAGCAAAAGCAGCAACATCTTGGGAGGATGTGCATACTGTTATTGGTATTGTCCTTGAAACGTTTTGTGTAGCATGTGATTTGAAAGGTCTGTTGCAAGATGACACTGAATGGCAGTATACTCTTTCTGAGGCGGTTTTAACACATATGCCAAAGAAAATTAGACAGTTGTTTTCAATTATTTTGAACTTTTGTGAATCTGACAATCCTTTACATCTCTGGAATACATACAAATTTTTTATGATGGAAGATTTCATTCACCACTCAGTCCCACTTCTAATAGCTGAACAAGCTACTCTTCATCAAATTGAAAAGATTATTAATCAAATGTGTTATATAAAACCATATTTGTTTATAGGTGTATATATGTTTAAATTATGTTGTTTCCACGTTTTCAAAGTGGTGTGATTTGGCATTATGTTGAGCTAGATTGATAACCTTGCCACCCAAGCGATGTACTTATAGCAGAGTTGTGACTTGGCAGCATTTAGTGCCAAGCGGAGTTACTGCTTTGGAGCTAGGTTGTGTTGTGTAGCCTTTTTTAATTATTCTCAAAACACATAATAATGTCTGTTAATGTTTAGCGTAATGTGTATGAGAGTATGCAACCTTGATCTTTAAATCCAGGGTGTTTTCATGTCCTAAATTTGAAGTAATTGAATAACTAATATTGAACATAAAAACAAATATACTTTTATGTATTTATATGTTTAGTAAAAAGATAAATATAGTTAACTTTAAATTGGTTTTCTAATTTTGCCTTTCATATTTTAATTTGGTTTGTTATCTTCACTGGATTTTAGGATCAAGGATGTAAATATTCTATTGTTATGTGTTATTGTTGTGATGTTTTGTGTTGGTATTCATTTTTAACAATAGACACCTTCATGTTGGTGACTATTGTAAAAAATGAATAATAGGTTGTTTCATTATTGGAACTTACTGCTTTTATTTATTTACTGAAAGCCAAGACAACATGGTAAAAATGCAATTTATATCTTAAATTGTTTTTTTTTTATATACATATATAGTATTGTTAATCCTTTTGTACTTCGAAACAGATTTTATTGTTACATTTTCGATAAATGTTTATATTAACTGCCATGTCAAAATGGGTTACTATAAATAGGTACATCGATTTTCAGTTTTTATGCGGTGTTTTATTTTTGTTTTTTTTGTTGTTGTTGTAATTATAGTATCATAATTCCTTTTTTTTTTTTTCTTTAGGATTTACGATTGACGCATTTATACGATTTATAAAAAGAGCCTGATCACCTTTTATTGTAAATTTTGGTCAGTTAAAATGATATAAATGTATGCAATTAGTTCAATTTTTTTTAAAGTTTTCTCTATTTTAAGCCTAATAATTTGCTGTACGTAATTTGGTGGTTAATATTGTAGTTTAGCGCATTTTTCAAATATCGAGTTACTTAAATTTTATAAGGTTTTTAACTAATTAATTAGCTTAGTTTGCATTTGCAACACTTTTGAGGAAAGAAAAAATTCTTATATATGTTAAATTCTTATAAATATTAAAAAGAAAAAATTCTTATACACGTAAATCATTGTTTTACATTTCGGTATTCTGGTAAAACGTCTTCATCAAAAACTTGACTACTCTTAATAAAAATATTCTCCTGACCACCATTAAGGTAAAACGGCAAAAACGAGGAAGGGAGGTCCTTTATTAGTGTCAAAATATTGAAGAGAACTTAACGTTTTAAAGACAGTTTCCTTTTTTAAAGAAACGTGTCAAGGGGATACCAAAAAGTTAATAATTTATGTATAAGTAACGTTCGCTTTATATTAATCTTATAAATTAAAGTTCATGTTATAAAAAATATCACAAGAATTTAGCTTCACTTTTTCGTCAATTTAAAGCATTATGAAGTGTTATTATTTTGAGTCAGTAACTAAAAACGTATTGCGTTGAACTTGGTAATATCGAGGAAAATGGTTCTGCCTAACACTGATATGACCTATGTCAATGGTAAATTACTCAATATTAAATAATTGGTAAATTATTTTACCTGCGCATACTTTTTATTTTAACTTTACAGATGGTTTAATTTTTTAAATTTGAAGGCGTTTTTCTAAAAGGGTATTAGTTATGGTTTCGCAACTTTAAATTGTGAAATACAGCCACTATAAATTAACAGACCGACCATAACCCGTTTTACGGGATGCTTATTGCTAGTTTAAATAAATAAAGGAAACAAACAGGAAAAGTTTTTTAAATCATTTGATCTATTTGCATGCAAATGATAAAACATCATAAAAAAGTTCTAATTATAGTTTTTATTGTTTCTAATACAACCAATAAAAATAAAATATTTTAAAAACTTTAAACAAAAAATTTCTTAAAGCCAGTCTTTTAAACATAATAACATGTTCAATGAATCTGGCAGCAGAGATGATCTGTGCTTGTCTGCAATGAATCCAGCGGTTGAAAACAGTCTTTCGCATGGAACTCTAGTCGCTGGAACTGACAAATATTTCTTTGCGATTGTTGCTAATCGAGGATATGAACCTTGATGTAGCTTCCACCACTGAAGAGGATCTGAATCCATTTTGGCGCAGGGTTCTTTTCGATATCGACTCACTTCATCTTCACTTGGGGAATCAACTTCATCCAGATCTGGTAGATTGAATGCCATTTTAAAATTTTTTGCTGATGGCTGTTGCAAAATAATTATTCAAATATTACCATAAATAAAGCATATAGATATTATCTAACTATTTCAATTAATATTATAGTACTCATAGAGTTTTATCTATTATTAAAACGATTATTTTAATAAATGCAATTTTGAATCTATTATTATGTCATTAGAATAATTCAATAAAAAAACAATATCAAATTTATTACTACAAAATGCTCACCTCTTTTGGTTCTTGTTCTATTGATACTGGTCTGAGGTCTGGAACAGATTCAAGAAGCTTCGATAATCTCTGCCAGACATTTGATCTTTCATTTGAAGCTATAAACGATAAATTTTTAAATCTTGAATCCAATGCTGACGAGATTTGCAACCAACTATCATTCGAAAAATCATTAAATCTGCGCTCCATTTCATTTACAAATTTTTCTTTAAATAGCGCGATGTAACGAGGATCATCATCTTGAATAACCATTTCACGTGATAAGTGGCATATAATTGGTAAAACCACCGAACTAGATACGTATTTATTACCACCTAACAATTCTGAAGCCACTTTGCATGGTTGCAAAACATCAGCAATTTTCTCCATTTTTTCCCACTCTCTTTCTGTCAAAGTCTGTAAGTAATGGTTTTGCTCATCAAGTGTTACTGTGATAGTTTTTTTATGTTTCAACATACGTCTCAGCATATCATACATGCTATTACACCTTGTAACAACATGCTGAATTAGATTTTCTTGTGGCAGGTCGAGGTCAATCTGATTTTCATGTAATTCCATATTATTTGCTGGACTATGTTTAAAATGTCCAACAATTCTGTGACATTTAGCTAGTGTTATGTCAAATGCAGTCTCTTCAATGGCAGATTTTATAATTAGCTGAACAGTATGTGCGAAACATGGAAGATGTTTGAAGGGAAAACTTGATACAGCCTTTACAATGTTTCTACCGTTATCAGTACCAATAGAAAATATTTTTTCAAATAATCCCCATTCATCTGCAATATTTCTGATGTGGGTTGAAACATTGTCACTGGTGTGTCGGTCCAATGTTTGATGAACACCTAAGGCAAATGAGTTCAACATCCAGTTGTTATCTATCAAATGACATGTTAAACCAAGGTAACTGACATTACCCATTGAAGACCAATGATCACAGGTAATTGCTATACTAGTAGCCATGTTTACGAGGTCTATTTTTTTTTTCTTCTCATCTTCATAGAGTGTTTGCATTTTAATTTTAATTGTGTTTTGACAGGGAAGATTGTAACTGTAGTCGGACGTTGCTGTTCGAATGACATTCGTCAAACCTGGATCTGTAACAATGTTGAGTGGTCGACAGCTACTGGCAACCCAGCAAACAATGGCTTCTGTAATTTCCTTTGATTTATCTGCAGAAATTTGTCTATTTACGCCATTTTGAGATTTAATACTGTCCTCAATTGTAAGTTGTTTTGAGGAACTCACGATCTTGTTTTGATTTTTACTAGTAGTTGCGAAGAACACGTGTTTACTGTTCAAATGATACTGAAGCGTTGTAAGACTTCGGTGATATGCAAATTCTTTGGAACAATATTTACAGATAACCAATTTTTTTGATTCGTCTTTAAAAGTAAAGGCTCCGTTGAGGATAGATTGATTGCCGTTTGAACCCATAATTTAAATTATTAACAAATAAAGTTCATCAGGATAAGATATTAAAACTTTGGAAATTTAATAAATTTATTAACAAAACAACAACGCGATCAAAACAATTTCGAAAACAAAAATTATAAGGTAAGAGAGACATAATTGAGACAAATAAAACAAAATGGCATCATCAATGAGTAAACATTGATTAGAAATAAGAAAGTGGTATAAAAATTTCTTTATTGCTCAAAAATTATTTTTTGATGCTAACCAAAATTAGCATCGCCAAAATAATTTATGATCTAATCTAATCGTCAAGGTTAGGGTTAGGGTTTTATGAAAATTTATGAGTTAAAAAATTTCATCTGCGTTAATTTTTTTAACTTGCGTTAAATTATTAGCGCTTTAACGCGTTTTTAACGCGTTAACTTTGCAAGCCCTAATATATATATATATATATATATATATATATATATATATATATATATATATATATATATATATATATATATATACACACTCACACACATCAGTGTTTATGTGTATACTAATATATGTGTATATGTTATTTAGCTTTTCAAAAATTCACAAAGCAGTAAATTTGTGAAATTTCATCATCACTATTGCTCAAGTCAATTTTTGCTGGTCAAGTATGTGTAATTTTTATCAATGTTGTTAACATTAAACATTAAACTTTCGAAATATTTGTTAAAAATAGTGTATTACAGTTTTTTTTTGTTACAAAGTTTTATAGTTTAAAAATAAAGTTTTCTTTATTGTGCTATAGATTTACAGTTACAGGCACATCAGTTATAATGCTGGTGAAAAATCAAAAAGTAAGCATTGTTTTAAATTTTACCAATATTGTGTTAAATATAAGTTTATTTAACACTAGCAAAAAGCAACCCGTAATACGGGTTATGATCGGTCTGTCACTTAATTTATAGTGGCTGTTTTCCACTATTTAAAGTAGCGAAGCCTTAACTGATACCCTTTCAGAAAAACGCATTCAAATTGAAAAAATTAAACCTCTGTAAAATTAAAATAAAGAGTATGCGGAAGTAAAATAATTTACCAATTATTTAACATTGAGTAATTTACAACTGACATAGATCATATCAGTGTAAGGCAGAATCATTTTCCTCGATACTAAGTTCAACACAATATGTTTTTAGTTACTAACACAAAATAATGACACTTTATCATGCTTTAAGGTGGCTTCACAGGAAATAAAAGGTGTAAAATCAAAAAAAAAAAAAAATTGAAAAACATGATTTTTGAGACTTTTAACAATGCTGAAAATGATGGTACAATTATTTTTTAATAATTTTAATTTTTTAAGCAACAATTTTGCATTTTGCAGGTATGATATAAAGTAGCTTCCTTAGCAACGCCTATAGCAACGGAAAAAAGCAGTATGAAAACTTTTGTTTAACTCAAAACACGATATCTCAACATTAAAAAATGCTTAGACCTTTTGTTTAACTCAAAACACGATATCTCAACATTAAAAAATGCTTAGACCTTCAAATTTTCCCTAATTGTCCAATACATATATATGTAGAGAATGAACTAGAATCTTGATAATTGAATGAATATTTATTGATTGCTAAGTCTTTTTTTGAACCCTACCCCCTAAAAATTAGTCAATTTTCAGTTTTTAGGGACTTAAAAGAAATGTTTTTGTTTTTATATATTGATCTTAGTTCATCCTCTACCTCATATATCAGATAATAATATTGCAAAGTTGCGAGTTGTTTTAATTAGCCATTCTGGTTTAATCGTGTTTTGAAAAATAAATAAATATATGCTTTTTTATGCGTTTTTTATAAATAAAGTCCTCTTTTTTTTTTTTTTCAATAAGCATTTATATTTTATTGTTATTTTCATTAAATTGAATTTATAAAACTGATTTTAGAACAGATTTAAGTTATTTTACTAAAAAAAAAACATTTCCTGTGAAGCGACCTTAAATTGACGAAAAATTAAGGCTGTATTCTTGTTATATTTTTTATAACATGAACTTTAATTAATAAGATTAATATTAAGCGTATGTAAATTATACATGATTTATTAATTTTTTGGTATCCCCTTGAGGCATGTTTCTTTAAAAAAGGAAATTGTCTTTAAAACTTTAAATGCACACAACAAAATAAATTTATTAAAAATAACTGACCATTACTATATATGGCACTAATCTGACCATCTTTATATATATGTCCTCTGTTTCTATAGCTTTTAGTAAACGGTAATTTGCTACCATTTACTAAAAATTCCTTATATTACTCGAAATTTAATTCTCTTAAATATTTTGACAATAATAAAGGACCTCCCTTCCCCGTTTTTGCCTTAATGGTGGTCAGGAGAATATTTTTATTAAGAGTAGTCAAGTTTTTGATGAAGACCTTTTACCAAAATAATGAAATGTAAAACAATGATTTACGTGTATAAGAATTTTTTCTTTTTAATATTTGTAAGAACTTAACATATATAAGAATTTTTTCTTTCCTAAAAAGTGTTGCAAATGCAAACTAAGCTAATTAATTAGTTAAAAACCTTATAAAATTTAAGTAACTCGATATTTGAAAAATACGCTTAACTCCAATATTCACCACCCATTTAAAAAGATTCCCTAAATTACGTACAGCAAATTATCAGGCTTAAAAAAGAGAAAATTTTTAAAAAATTGAACTAATTGCATACATTTATATCATTTTAACTGACCAAAATTTACAATAAAAGGTAATTAGGTTTCTTTTTATAAATCGTATAAATGCGTCGTAAACCCTAAAGAAAAAAAAAAAAAAAATGGAATTATGATACTATAATTACAACAACAACAACAACAACAACAACAAAAATAAAACACCACATAAAAACTGAAAATTGATTTACCAATTTATAGTAACCCATTTTGACATGGCAGTTAATATAAACATTTATCGAAAATGTAACAATAAAATCTGTTTCGAAGTACAAAAGGATTAACAATACTATATATATATATATAAAAAAACCAATTACTATATATATATATAAAAAAAAACCAAAAGATATAAATTGAATTTTTAGCATAATGTTGTCTTGGCTTTAAGTAAATAAATAAAAGCAGTAAGTTCCAATAATGAAACAACCTATTATTCAAAATAACCTATTTTTTACAATAGTCACCAACATGAAGGTGTCTATTGTTAAGAATGAATACCAACACAAAACATCACAAATATAACACATAACAATAGAATATTTACATCCTTGATCCTAAAATCCAGTGAAGATAACAAACCAAATTAAAATATGAAAGGCAAAATTAGAAAACCAATTTAAAGTTAACTATATTTATCTTTTTACTAAACATATAAATACATAAAAGTATATTTGTTTTTATGTTCAATATTATTTATTCAATTACTTCAAATTTAGGACATGAAAACACCCTAGATTTAAAGATCAAGGTTGCATACTCTCATACACATTACGCTAAACATTAACAGACTTTACTATGTGTTTTGAGAATAATTAAAAAAGGCTACACAACACAACCTAGCTCCAAAGCAGTAACTCCGCCTGGCACTAAATGCTGCCAAGTCACAACTCTGCTATAAGTACATCGCTTGGCTGGCAAGGTTATCAATCTTGCTCAACATAATGCCAAATCACAACACTTTGAAAACATGCAAACAACATAATTTAAACATATGTACAACTATAAACAAATATGGTTTTACATAACACATTTGATTTATAATCTTTTCAATTTGGTGAAGAGTAGCTTGTTCAGCTATTGGAAGTGGGACTGAGAGGTGAATGAAATCTTCCATCATAAAAGCTTTGTATGTATTCCAGAGATGTAAAGGATTGTCAGGTTCACAAAAGGTCAAAATAATTGAAAGCAACTGTCTAATTTTCTTTGGCATATGTGTTAAAACCGCCTCAGAAAGAGTATTCTGCCATTCAGTGTCATCTTGCAACAGACCTTTCAAAACACATGCTTCACGAAACGTTTCAAGGACAATACCATTAACAGTACGCACATCCTCCCAAGATGTTGCTCCTTTTGCTTGCAAAAGTAACAGTCTAAGAAAAAAACAATTCTCCAGTTGGATTAACTTTATACATTCTTACTATCACCTTATTACCACCCCTTTATCTAACCTTCCATTTACAATGTTTATCATCAAATATAAAGTGATAAGGAATGTCTACATACGAATAGCAATATGCTCTTTCATTTTCAGTATTTAACTTAAACCATGCCATTAGGTGCATATCACTCTGAGCTGCACGATCTGAAGCCATATGTTCTGCTCCTTCTCTAAAATAAACTAATTGATTTTCAGGTAGATGTTTACCAAGTCACAGCACTTTAAAAACACGGAAAGAACATAATGTAAACATATGTACAAACTATAAGCACAATAAATGTGTTTAAATATGTATATAAGGTTATATATATACTAAAATAAATAAATACCTTATACACATATTTAAACACATTTTTAAAACAATTATGTAACACATATTAACACATACACAAACAGTAAAAAAACACTTTACATTATTATAAAAACACATTGATAAAACAACCATAAAGCACCTATTACCACACACACATAGTTATCAAAAAGGCATATATGCAAACAATAAACGTGTGCAAACAGAAATTCTAAAAATGACGCAAGAATATTTAAAAAGATACAAAATATATATTTACAAACAATTCTCTTTACCTTCTTTTTTTTCTCATAAGAACTGTAATCTTCATAACAACATTTAACCTTTTCATGCAATAACATTTGACATGCGTTTTCAGTCGGCACAAAATTTTAATTTTTTTTATTTAACTTTTCTAAAAAATAACATAAATAGTTAATAGCATCAGAGAAATTTCAAAGTAAAAGTAGCATTTTTATGGAAACAGCATTAGTATAACTTTAAATAACATCCAGAACCCTATTTTCCTTCTGATAACTAAAATAATAAAAATAAAACTACTAAAAAAAAAACTAAAACAAACAAAATCTAAACGATTTAAAAAATTAAATTCCTTTCTACTTTAAATTCTTTCTACTTTATCTAATAAAAACTTAAATCCTTTCTACTTTATCTAATAAAAATGTATATATAACTATTTCTTATACTTACTTCAATTATAATATGATCTTATGATCTTAACGATGGTTATTTATCTTAATATGATTCTTTATGTAATATATCTAAACTGATAACTAAATTCCAAAAGTTAAAAAGTTTTAACTCGCTCAAAAGATCTTTCTTCAACGGCCGCGTGCATTTGATGTACGCGCTCATACAAAGCCTAGTAACTAATTCAAAGCCTTGGAACTAATGACGAAACGACGTTGAACATTAAACGTTAAGCATTTCTGTACTAATTATATTAAGATAATTTGGTAAACTTTATAATGTAGTTATAGTTTATTGTTTATTAAGTGATATAGGTTATATTTTTAAATAAACATAAGAAAATAAGGTTGCAAGATTCAATTTTATTTTCAAGGGGAACCTTATGGACCAAGACTTGATGAATTTTACAAGTTTTGATTGGGTTTAAAGATTTAAATGCTAGTCAAGCTTATAAAAAATGGCTACATATATATCATAGTGGATGTGGTAAATTTATTTCAATTATTAGTTATGAAACAAATAAAAAGTATGCTCCATGGATGACTAAAGAACTTCGAAAAATGATTAAGTTAAAGAAAAGGTTATGGTACAAATGCAGGCATTCAAGATTTAAACAAACTGACATGGTAAATATCTATAAAACATTAAACAAAAATGTAAAAAAAAGAGTCAATAAAGATATAAGAGCTTTTGAATTAAATCTGGCTAAAAACTCAAAGAACAACCCTAAAAGTGTTTATGCATAATTAAATAGTAAGATAGTTATAAAGGATTCAATTAAAGCACTCAAAACTTTTGATGGTTCAATTATAACAAATTAAGTAGATATTGCAAATTGTTTAAATGTGTATTTTGTTTCAGTATTTTTAAAAGATGAGGTGTTAGACCATGTAAATTTTCCTTCAAAATGTAATTTTTATTGTAGCGATCCAAGTTTTAATGACACTGATGTTGAATATCAGTTTAGAAACCTTAATGTTAATAAAACAATCGGTGTTGACAAAGTTCATCCTCGTGTTCTCAACGAATGTTCAAAATCACTATCATATCCTTTATCGCTGACTTTTAAAATGTCATTTTATAGTGGTGTTATACCAAACGAATGGTTAAATGCAAACATAACTCCACTATTCAAGAAAGGAGATAAATTAGATCCTTCAAATTATCGACCAATATCAATAACATCAAGAGTATGCAGGGTTATGGAGAAAATTATTCTCAATGCTATGATAAACCATTTAACTTTAAATAAGTTAATAGCAAATGAACAGCATGGATTTGTTGATAATAAAAATTGTCGCTCCAATTTATTAGAGACATTTGATTTTATAACAAGCAAAATTGAAACTGGTAACAATATTGATATAATATTTTTGGACTTTGCAAAAGCCTTTGATTCAGTTTCTTTATCGAAATTATGCTGCAAGCTATATGGTCATGGTTTTCAAACCTATATCCGACAATGGTGTAAATCATTTTTTAGTAATAGAAAACAACTAGTAGTTCTGGGTGAGTTTGTTTCAGATTGGCAGGAAGTCACAAGTGGAGTTCCCTAAGGTTCTGTCCTCGGTCCACTTCTGTTTATCATATTCATAAATGGCTTAAAAGTAAATATACTAAATAAATTAGAATTATTTGCGTAATAGTAACGATAACGCTCTTCAAGAAGACTTAAATAAGTTATTAGATTGGTCGAATAAGTGGTCTATTAAATTCAACAGAGAAAAGTGTAAAACAATGCACATTGGCAATTTGAATCCTCGATTTAGTTACAAACTAGGAGATCACATTTTGCAAAAAACAGAAGTTAAAAGAGATTTAGGTGTGATTACATCAAATGACCTTAAATGGGAAAATCGTGTTATTAGTGTAGCAAATAAGGCAAATCGAAAATTGGGTTTTTTAAAACACGGATTCAAATACCTTGATGTTTCCATATTAAAATTGTTATACAAGTCAACTATTAGGCCGCAGCTTGAATATGCAGCACTTGTATGGAGCCCATATTGTACCATATTGTACTAAAGATATTAAGAGACTCGAAAATGTACAGCGTAGATCGATAAGGATTGAATCACCGAATGGTATTTGTTATGAAGAAAGGAGAAAAATATTGGGTTTACCAACCTTACAAGAAAGGAGAAGAAGAGGCGACTTAATAGAGATTTAAAATATTAAATTCAACTGATTATATTAGATTTGAAGAGTCTTTGAGTTTTTATAACAGCATGTCCAGATATCGTCATATTAAAAGACTTCATCGACAATATAATAAGAAATTATGCAGGTATTATTATTTAACAGACAGAGTGGTCGACGATTGGAATATACTGTCACAGGATACAATCGATTTTGCAAACAAAAGCACGTTTAAAAATAAAATAGTTAAAATTTTGAACTTTTGATACCAAACTCTATTTACGAACTTTTATTTTAATTACGAAATTTTACAATTAACGGCTGTTACAGTCAAAACTCTACGTAGTTTTGACTCACCAAACTTAAATAGTTTGTACAGCAAATTGTATATTACATATTATAATATTTTGTCAAATGACCAAAAAGATGATCTATTTTGTGCTTTGCGTGAATTCTTTAATATTCTCAAGGTAAAGCAGAGTTATGTTATTATAAATTACATCTTACAAATAAATAACTATTCATTTTATTTTTAAAGAAGTTTGAAAGAGGTATAATTTTTTTTTTAAATTTAGCATAGTGATTATACATTTAAAGTCTTGGTACCGGAAGCAACTTTGTATCTATTTGCTAAATTGGAAGGAATCTCACGAATTAAAGTATTGTTTACTTGTTTACATGTTTACTTGTTTTCATCATCATCTTCACCATCATCATCATCATCATCATCATCATCATCATCATCATCATCATCATCATCATCATCATCATCATCATCATCATCATCATCATCATCATCATCATCATCATCATCATCATCATCATCATCATCATCATCATCATCATCATCATCATCATCACCATGTAGATCTCCGTTCGGTTTTGCAACCTTTTTTTAAGCTTGTGTTATTTCCGTTTTTTGATGCCGGACTGAAATGTCTAGTCTGAATTGGGCTCTTTTATATATAAATGACCCATATTTCATCCGAAAAAAATGTTATCAAAACTTAGAAGTCCATATTTTCTCTTTATTAACTTTTTTTGTGTACTCAAAGCAACATTACCGAATCAATCATCACCAGTCAAAGTTTTAAGGCAATCTTGAAAATCACTTTCGGATATGTAATATTCCTATGTTTGTGTCTCATCACCTGTTATTGTATCATTATCCCCTCTGTCAACTTTGGTCAGCATCACCATCATTAGATAGTTTTTTAAAAAGCTCGTTATAGAAAATCGCGCAGATAAGTTTTCTTCAGATTTGTGAATTGAGAACTTTTCTCGTATAAAAAATTGACTTTTTTTTTCGCTACTGCAAAGAAAATCTTTTTAGCGTGATGATCTCAGTTTTATATGAAATCCAAGAAAATATTTTACTTCAAATCAAAAAATGATTTTTAAAAGTTTTTATGACCATGTTTGTTGACTCAGTGGCGTTACCGATTTTAGAGCCGTTGCAATACCGAGAAAAGAATAAAATGACTCTGTTAATTCAAATATACTTTGTATTGATTTGAAGCTAAAATTAAATCGAGCTCCAGAAACGGATTAGATTTTCAACTTAACTGATTTGTAGGATAAAATGCCATGAGAGCTCCGATATTAAACTAATTTCCGTAACTGTTTAGGTTTAAATCAGGCATGTCAAAGCCATTTCGGTGTAGGGGGTAGTTAAAAATAATACTAGTATAGGGGGCCTCACACTGAATACTAATTAATTTTTATAATTTTTACAAAAGATTGTAATACAATCGCTTGTTAGTTTTATTAGACTTATTTTTTAACTATAAAAGCTATGTAACGAGCCGCCAGTTTGACATGCTTGGTTTAAATTAAGGACAAATTTTCTTAACGCACTAACATTAAAGGCGTACATTTACATCGAATATTTAAAGTGTCAGGGAGTTGTTGCAATGTTCATTCTGTTCATTTACAAAGACGAATTTTCTGTATCTCATAGTCTCTTAGGATAGCGTTTTTACCACAAGGGTCCGCGGAACGAATTAATATTGCGATGCGGATCTGTCCGCAGGCCGTATTGTGGCAATCCCTTTCTTAGGAAAAGACTTTATGCTAAATGTTTGCTTTTTTTACGATAAAAAAAATTATTTTGAAGTTTTTGGTTTTCGATTTCTGAGTATATATTTCAATTATTCATGAAAGCTTTAATAGACTTTCAAATTTTTAAAATAAGGTTTACGAGGGTGACTGATTGCTTAGCTAAATCATCGAGCACATTGTTTTGGAGACGGGTGCAGTTTATATATGACCTGATTTATGGAACCACAATGGAATTTGAAATCTAACCTATGCATTTAGAAATATATCAAAAAATACATTTTATTAAAACCATAATTTTTTATATCTACAATATGTTACAAGTTGACATCTTTATAGTTTATATTTGTCACAGATTGGATGTCACTCTTTCTATTTCTTTATTCTGCTTCTTGTTTTTTCATACCGAACTTTCGCAACTAATTGCGGTATTGTAAAATCACTTAGCATTTCTTTAGCCTTTTCGTCTTTCTTAATTGTAAGAACAATATTTTCTTCTGTTATCAGTTTTTTACCACCAATTTCATTGGAAAATAATCTCTTGATTATTTTTGTATGTTCAATTGGAAAGACAGCTTTTCTCTTAGCTACAGGCTCATTTTTGTCTTCTTTCTGAGCATGCTCTCTTGATGTCATTTTTTGTAAATGATGCAATTTATCGTAAACTTGCTTTGCATTACGTCTCTTTAAAATTTCGTTTCCAGATATTACTTCTCGAATACGCGATTGACTCCACGACGTAATACCTTCTGTTTGAAATAAATTTTTCAATTCCTCTACTTCAGATAGTGTCCAAGACTTTTTTTTACAAGAATTGATGGGATCATCACTTGTTTCGTGATATTCATTATCCCCATCATCGAGACTGTCATTATCGATAAAAAGATCATCATCGGACATTCCTTTCCTTTTATCAGCTTTATATAAGTGTAAATTTTTTTCGGTGGAACTTTCATTGAGGAAATCAATTTCATTGTTTTGTGTTTTATTGCCAAATATTGCTGCTGAAACCAATTCTGAAGTGGCTGAGACTTCTTTTTTTGTTTGGTTTAAATAGTACCATTTCTCACCGGTACTTTGTTTGTGCTTCATTAATGTTGCAAGTTCTTCTTTAATGTCAGGATAGTTATCATAAAAAAAAGTTAATAAGCTCTTCCGAATTAAAGTGGCACTAACATTACCAATGATAACGTCGTCTGGTAAACATTTAGTGAAGTAAGAATTTAACTGGGTTGAGACTGCACCGGGTTCTAAACTGCAGCCTGACCATGAGATAAACATATTCTCCGATTTTCGTCCAGGGACACCATTTCTTATAATTTGATAAAATGAATCACACAAAAATTTTAATTCTGAATTAATTATGATTTGGCAAGGCCCATACTTTTTGTATGTCTTGTGTTTTCTTACTAATACTACATACATACCAGTTGGAGTAAAGGATCCTTTAACATACTCTTCCAATGTCATATTAGCAATAGCTCCTGATCTGGAAATATTGTCACATATTAATTTAAAAAAAATGCAATCTCTAGCATTTGTATACAAAGTGCGTGTTAATAAAAACTCACTAGGTTTAGAGGAATATTCGCAATATATTTCTCTGATTTTTTTGGCAACACTACTATTAAACTTGCTATCTAATATAGCCTTGAAATATTCTTTAGGGATCATTTTTTCACTGTTTTGAACTAAAACTTCAAACTGTCTCTCGTCTTCCTCAACTCTTAGTGACTGTCGCCATTTCGAAATTTCGTTCCGACACACATGCATTACGTCTGCCTCTAAGTGAGGTACGGGAACAACATTGGCTACATTAGGGGTTAGTTTAGAACGAATTAAAAAATCCATAAAATGACTGAGCGATAACAGATACGATCTCTTTGTTCCGGGTTCATACATCATATTTTGAGCATGAGAAAACCAAAGTGTTTGCAAACGCTGCAGGTCAAAAAACTTGGTATAGCATGGATCCCCATTCGGAGACAAGACCTCCATCATTCTCCTTACTTGAGCCACCTCATTTCCTGCAGATTTGGAGTCCTTATTTCCACCTGATCGGCTTTTTAAATAAAGACAAAATATATCAAGACAATCTTGAAAACTAGGGTCAGGGTTATCTTTGCAAGAAAGAACCTTTTCCACCTGTTCTTCAAAACAATTAGATGTAGATGGTTTCATGTTAAGATCATCGTTCTGAATGCATACAGTTCCAATGCTTTTACCTTCATATTCCGCAAATCTATGTTTTTCCACACGCTTAAATGGTATTGTTATTTTTATCTCATCTCCAAATACTTCTTTAAGTTGAAGCATTTCTCTATATTTTTCAGGATTATTTTTCAAATGATGTGGAGACTTGTAAAGGTGGTCATGAATTCTTTTGACCACAGCTTTGCACATGGGACAAATATACTTAACAGTTTTTGTTGTTGCTGATTTTATTGAATCAACACGAGTTTTTCTCAAGTCAAAAACACCTCTTGCTTGACGAGCATCCTCTTTTTTCATTTTATGTTTTGAAGACCGCAGATGTCTTGGGAGATCTATAACAAGTTTATTGCAAATAGGACATTTAACTTTATTGCGACATCCTTTTTCTGAATTTTTCTGAACTCGACTCTTTAAAGATTTCCACTCCTTGAACATCTGTAAAACAAACAACAATGATAATGGAAACACTAATAATATTCTTTTTCAGTCTCAAGAGCATAAAAAATGAATTTAAATGCAACTTATACAACAACTAAGAATGAAATGTAAATACACACTTTCTCTGCTTCAGAGACCATTCCACATTTCATAAAACCAGTTATCATGCTGCCAAATTTATTTTCTTCATTAGCTTGGAAAGCAACTTCACTTTCAACACTAGTGCAGTATATGTAAAATAGATTAGACTAAATAACTTTTAATTAAATTATTTTTTACAACTTATGTATGTCAAAAGTAATTACTTACTTTCAAAACTATGCTTAATACAATATATGTAAACATAAATATAAAACTATAGTTAATATAACATTTTTTATTACCTTGTAGTCATGCCATTTAATAATTGGTTTTGTGTAGACTGAAACAGGAAATTATATATATACATATATACATATATACATATATACATATATATATATATATATATATATATATATATATATATATATATATATATATATTATTTCTATATTGTTAAAGATATATTGTTAAAGTTTATATGTATACATATATACATAAATATATAGGAATATATATACACTTTAACAATATAGCTCCTGCAGCTAATTAAATAAAAAACTTACAAACTTTTTTCCAAATGCTTTGTAAACTGCTGTCATGTCAGACATTAAATCCTATTGAAAAAATAATGTTAGTGTTATATATAGCTTGATTTTCAGAATGCTAAGTTAATTGCAATAACTTAAGATTTGAATTGAAACAGCAAGTGGATTTGCTCACATGAATCAAAAGGTCATCACATTGGGATTTACTTGTCATTTGTGTTACTTCATTTGCCTTGCATAACAAAAAATATTCCATGAAAAAAGTAATTTAATGTAAAACAATTTAAAAACACATATAAATTGAGGAAAAATGACAGCAATATTTACTTTAAACAGAGTTAATTAAATATAATAGTTAAATTAGGTGCAATGGTTAAAATAACAGCTGAATAAGATTTTCTTAACTTTTTTAAATTAAAATTTTCAGATCATATTTTGAATAATGAACAAATAGTAAATCAATTGAAAAAATACTTTCTTCTTACTTTTATATTCACAACATTCAATAGCTAGTTAAAAATCTTTAAAAGTTATCTAACAGTAACATACATTAACTTCTGCAGTATCTACACTATCATTTGATGTGGGTCTTGATTCTGGTAACGCTTCCTAGATATAAATATTATGTAAATGCATTAAAAGGCATTTTATATGTAATGTAATTAATAAAATTTAGAATGAAATTAGAATTGACTAACTCCAAAAATTTACCTTATCAGCAGTTATTGTGTCAATATTAACAGAACTTTCAATGTTAAAATGAACACCATCAGTTAAACATGCCTAATACCAAAAACATACAATAAACAAAAGTAGGCAAGGCTGAAAAATTTATAAAATAACAATCAGGTTATAAAAACAGAGTAAAGATATAAACTATAATGCATAATTATATTTTTAGAGAATACCTCTATCAGCAAGTCATCAAGTAGACATTTGACTATGGTTTCCTATCAATAGTAATAGTAGTAAATATGCATTCTTGTAATATGCAAAGTAAATTATAAGACAATCATCTATTATACTTTGTTAAAATCACTAACCACAACTAAAATTAAATATTAGTTATCAACTTCTGTGAACTATCTTGTGTAGATATTCTACATAAGTTGATAATAAAAGGTAAAAAATCTTGAAGCTAAAAACATGTTAACACATAAATATACATACATACTAATAATAAATATGCAGTATAAACAAATATTTATAAATATTTAGAAACTTTTATAAATATAAATATGCAGTCAAATTTATTTTTTTTCAATTTTGATTGAGCCAGTTTTGACAAAAAATCACACAAAAATAAAATTGAATTTGAAAAATATTCTAAATTGTTTACATTGCACTCATCCTCTTCACATAAATTGATAAATTCAGGGATAATTTCATTTTGTGCCAGTTGCTAAATGATATAAAATATACAATTTAAAATTATTCTAAAATATAAGTATTTAAAAATCAAATCAAAAATCTTTTTTATAAAAATCTACCTTTTCATTAGTTACATCAAAATCTAGAGATTAACAAAAGGAAACATAGAAACAGAATTAAAACTTCACTATAAATATTTATAATTTACTAATTAGTAATATTTACTTATTTAATTACAATTATTCATGAAAATATTGGTGGGACCATCACAAATAAGACAAACATTTGTAAATTGACATACTTTTAGAGAAATTCTGTACATCTTTCTGGAAACACCTCAACATACGATTATTTTCTAAAAACAATTTATATATATAGTTTCTTTATTTCTTTTTTTATAAATGTATAATTTGATATAATATTTTTTTAATGTAATATTCTTATAACTAGCCATTAATTCACTGACAGAACATTGGTACGAATGATATATACATAAAACATTGGTAATGAGTGAGGCGTACTTGTAATTTTGGCTTTTTTTGCTTGTTTCATCACGTATTGTGAAAATGATTGGTCAATGTCTAGTATACATAAAAATAGCAAAATAATTTTGTATAATTAACTAAAACATAAATAACTTACAAATATATACAATGTGGGTATATTATATTTATGCATACAGTTGGAAGTAATCTTGTATTAATTGGACATGCAAAATCATATATATTTTATAAATTTATATCATTATACTATTTAATTACCAGAAGAATGATCACTTTCACTACCCTCAGATAAATTACTTAACAACTCATTTCTAAAAATAGTTTAAACAGTTGTTAGAAACACATCAATTTGGATAAAGAAGTAGAATTATCAGAATAGCACAATTCTAAATAAATAATATAAAACTACATCCTTACTTTTCTGTTATGTAAGAACTTAATAATACTTCAGCCTAATAATATAAAACTACATTCTTACTTTTCTGTTATGTAAGAACTTAAAAATACTTCAGCCTAATAATATAAAACTACATTGTTACTTTTCTGTTATATAAGTACTTAAAATACTTCAGCCTAATAATATAAAACTATATTGTTACTTTTCTGTTATGTAAGAACTTAATAATACTTTAGCCTAATATGATACAATAACTATTGACTGCTAACAATTATGCATTACTATATTATTTTAGTAAAATATATAATTTATAAAGAATAATACAAGAAACACAATAAATTCAAGTAAATAATAAAAATAGAAAAAAGCATACTTTAATTCTTGACATTTGTTCCACTTTCGCAAAAAGGTAAATAATAGCTTCAGGAACTAATACTTTAAAGACGTAATCATTATGCTGAAAGAAGAAAGAAAAAAATATATTTACAATTTAGAACATTAAAATTGTTATTTTTAAAATGTTTTATAATAATATATTTCTAAGAACTATTAATTTTATTTAAGAATCCAAAGGTTTTACCTTAATAAAATTGAATGAAAGAGCTAAAGCATTATAGAGATCATGAGTTTGATCATCAGATAATAAATCAATAAGTTCTTGGTGAACAAGGTTTCCTTTAAATAATGAATTTTACTAAGAATATCTAAAAGCACTTAAATGTAAATATAAATAATAATTTCAATGAAATATTTTATAATAAGATTAACTGTTATATTTTAAGTTAAAACTTAAACTTTAAAAAGTACTAAAGTAAATGTGTCTTTACTTTTTCCTAGGCCACCTCCTTTATACATATTGTGTCTGTAACTATAAAGCTATAAAATAAAAATTTAAAGTTTTACAGCATTTCATTTAAAAAGAATTAGTAAATATAACTTACTGACACACTGCTTTTACATGATATATATATATATATATATATATATATATATATATATATATATATATATATAAATGGATAAAAATTGTGTATACACAATAGTATGCAAATTACACATACTTGACCAGAAAAAATAGATGTTAGCAATTTTGAAGATGCAATATCCTTTATAGCTTCTGTTGTAAATTTCTGGAAAGCTAAAATTAAATTAAGCATTAAACACCATCACTGATTTACATGTATACTCACTGTTTACATATATGCATATGTTTGTTTATGTATATATATATATATATATATATATATATATATATATATATATATATATATATATATATATATATATATATATATATATATATATATATATATATATACATACCTTTGCCAATTAATTCATCCTTTTTGTAGTTGGAGAAACTGCATGAAGAATCTAAAAGAATTTATAAATATGTATAAATAAAAAACACTATCAATTGTAAGTAATGAACATTATTGTTTAAATTTTCCCACCTGCACATGCCTTACAGATAACATAATCATCACACCCCCCATAGTACACCTCCATAAAGTTCAATATCTAAATTCTTCTTGCAAAGTAAACACTTTTTCATTATTCAATATTCTCTATAACTTTAAATGAAAAAGTATCTACATATTCTAAAAAGAAAGTCTACGAAAAGAGATAACAAGCTAGCTACAAAAAACTTAGCAATGATACTGAAAGCAACCAACGTCTTAAGTGAACTTACGACACTGGTTGCTTTCAATATCATAAGAAAGTGATTGATAATAAACAGCCTTATAATACGAAAGAATTGATAAAAGTAACTTTAGAAAGACTTTTCTTAAGGATATAAGATTTCATAGATTTTCGCAAATGAATTTTTTCGCTTCACCGTTAGTTGCAATGGCGGTTAACAATGAGTGCATATACAGTTTATAAGTTACAATACCGAATTTCGATATATTTCGGGAAAAAATAAAAGTGGGGTGTTGCATTACCGAGTTGTGCTGTTACCTTACCGAATTTTAGCGTTGCAAAACCGAAATTGGCAGCATTAACGAACCTTTTAGGTTGCGTTACCGAAAATAAATATGTTCATCATCATCATCATCATCATCATCATCATCATCATCATCATCATCATCATCATCATCATCATCATCATCATCATCATCATCATCATCATCATCATCATTAATCATCGCATAATCTTCATCATTTGCTATTATAAACATGATTGCTTCGTAGAGTATAACTGTTTTTAGGATATTTTCCCATTGAATGAGTATTTGTTTTTCTCTTGATAATTTAATATTTTAAAAATATAACTGTTTCTTTCTTTTTTTTTAAATATATATTAGAAAAAACCTTGACAGAGCAACAACTTAATGACGTGATCGAATTTGAAGATGAATGTAAGTTGTTTCTCAAAAGATCAAAAGACAAGAAAGGGGAACTAAACTAATTAAACATCAACGGAAGTTTTTGTTTTAGTTTTGTGTAGCTTTTTTACTTTTTTAAAACGAATTTATACGAACGTAATTTTAATTTGAAATATTTCCATGTTTTTTATTCCGTTTCTCAATTTATTTTTTTTAATTTCTCTCATTAACTTACTTGACAAAAATTATTCATCGTTTTTTTATTTCTTTTTCTTCATTTTCGTGTTGCTTAAAGTTTTTCAATACTATTTTTAAATTTAAATATTTGCCTGTTTTAATTCTTTAACGCCCTATTTTTGTTTTTTACTTAATTTTGATAATTTTAGAAGTAATTTTAAGACTTAATCGATTTTTGATCGGCCTAATTTGACCTCTCATAAGGCGTAATTGATTTTTAATCGGCCTGATTTTTCCTTTTAAAATAAAAAAATGTTTGCCGATGCTAAGAATTTTTTTCTTTAAAAAGGTAAAGTTTAAAAATCGATTACGCCTTATGAGAGCACAAATCAGGCCAATTCTATGACCACTTCGTAGGCCATTGTTGATGAAAAAAAGGTGTTGGCTATGTGTAAAAGCTGTCCAAACAAATTCTTATCAGCATAAATTGACTATTGTAATTATTAATATTACTATTAATATTGCTGTACTAAATTAAATGCTAAAATATTTAAATTAACATAATAGACGTACTTTACATAATTATTTTAATACTACAATTGAACATTTTTTATGAATAGGCTAATAAGAATATGTTATATAACATTGTTATATGTTATATAATAACAAAAATCATTGAAAAATTATAGCAAAATATCTAATTTAAAAATCGATTGTTAAACTCTCACAAAATTACAAAATGGAAATAGAACTCTATTATTCTAAGGTCACGATCTGTAACTGCAGTAACACAAGTAAAAATAATTTATTTCATTTGATTTTTTAATCTTTTTTTTAGGAAAAGAAATGGAAAAAAAAAGATTTTTTGAAAAAAAAGATGGAATGCAAAAAGTTAAAATTTTGCAAGCGACAAACAAATTCGAAATACACCGACAATCACATAAACAGGAGATTGAAACAAGTGGGAAAAAGAATCACCAAGTGGGTGCTGACATAAAAACGAACCTAACAAATAAATTTTCTTTATCTTTAGGACGAAGACGTTGGTGGATTATGGATATCGAAGCGATACAAACGAAAAAAGATCACGCTTGCATTCGCCAGATGTCCATTACACGACTCTTCGATCCGTTCGAATGTGTTGTCAACGTACACGGGATACCTTGCATCGAGTATGAAGAATTATCAACAAAATATTAAAACTCATTTAAATATTGTTTTGATCATGTGCATAGATTATCGGATTATCCTCGTAAAAACAAAAACATAAACGTTGGTCACTGTCAGAGCGTTCAAACTTTTATAAAACAATATATTTCGAAGGACGATATCGTTTTCTGCAATTATTTCTTTTGTTATTTTGTAATTATCTTTATAAATTTTGTTGGAACGATTTATACAATTTTAAAAAGAAACTGAAGGATTTGAAATAAAAAAAAGAGTTTTAATATTTTTTAGAGTTTTAAAAGTTTTTAATAGTTTTAAAATTATTATATATATATATATATATATATATATATATATATATATATATATATATATATATATATATATATATATATATATATATATATATATATATATATATATATAATTTAGATTAGAAAAGAAATGTCGATTGAAGAAAAAATAGATAAAAAATGACCCCATGCAAATTCATTAAAATGTCACGTCTTGACATTAGAGATTTTCTCGAAAAAACAAAAATTCTTGATAAGGAAAATTTTGAGAAGTTTCAAGAAATTTTGAAAAAAGTGGCAAAAGCCGATGAACAGATTGACGATGAAGGTATACGAAGAAACATGTGGACCGAAAAAGAAATAAGAGACGAAGTGCAATTGGAAACGTTAAAAGGGTGGAGCGGATATTATAAAAATCGTTCAATCGAAGTCATGGAAAAAAACTTTCTGCTGGCACACGAAATGATCAAGAGCAAAGAGATTGAGATTTGTCCTGATCTTCAAGCACAATGGAGTTACATTTGGAACGTTTTAATCAAAATGAAAAAAGAACAAGAAAACAATGTCATCAACGATTTGATCACCATTGTTAAATACAAAGGGTTTGAACTTTATAAAACTGAAATGAAGAAAAAAAAACGCAAGAAAAACAAAGTTTGTTAGTGAAAAAAAAATGTTTGCTCATGATTTTTTTTAATGATTTTTTTTTTAAGAAGTAAAAAAACATATATGGAAGAAGAACCGATGGAAATTAACAACGAAACGATAATCGAAGAAGCGACATTTGAAGAACCGACGGAAATTGACAAATGATGGAAAAAATCGATACAAAACTGACGTCTGCAAAAATCAAGTTTATGTGTCGATACGACATAGCGGACTTGCTCGATAAAGCCGGAATTTTGAACAAAGAACATTTTGAAAAATTTTGTCGTTTGACAACAAGCGTGTTTCAAAATCGCGAAATTTTGGATTTCAAAGGTTATCGAAGAAACGTAAAAACCGTCTTTGAAATCGAACAAGTGCAACTTCAAGTGTTAAAAATATGGAGCGGATATTACCGATATTAATTCGATGCATCGAATCGTTTGCCGAAATATCACCCACACGTTACAGAAATGTTAAAAAGCGAAACGATCGAAATTTGTTCCGATGCGCAAACTCGATGGTTTGTCATTTCGAATACGTTGTCGAGAATGAAACGCAGTTTTTATCATCGTCGTTTTGAAAACGTTGGCAAACATGAACGAGATTATTCTCGTCGTTTGCAAATAGAAACGATCAACGATTTGTTTATCATTCTTAAATTTTGAAAAATTAGATTTGAAACAAACGAAGACGATTGTTAAAAACAATATCTTTTTTTTTTACTTTACAAAGAAAAAAAAAGTTTTTTTTACATTCTGGACTTGATCTTTTTATAAATGTATCTTCCTAACAAAGCTCCACTGATCAAAGGTAAAACGGGTAAGCCGCCTCGTTGCTTTTTTATTTTTTGTTTTTTGCGTTTTTTCAATTCCTTGTTAATAGCTCGATGAATGATTTGACGAATCTTTTTTTTTCCCAGTTTTTTTTTTCCCTCGATATTCTCTCAAATAGTTTCTGTCGCTGTTTCCACCGCGATAAGCACGAAACAAGTGGATACCGTTTCCTCGGTAAGTCAACACTCTTTCGTTCATTTTTTTTTTTCTTTTATTTAAAGCGCGACGCGATTTAAATAGTTTTTTTGGTAATCTTCGTAATTGTCAAAATAACGATCTTAATCGTTCAATGTAACGGGGGTACAAATCCTCTCTGCGATCGTCGAATATTTTTTTGCTAACTTTATGCTCGACAAAATAACGATGCGTGGGCGCGTAAAAATTGTTGACTTGATCTTTGGTTGCCAAGACCTTGATGATTTTTGGGTAGAAGGTTTGCTAAACGTGTCTTGATCGAGATTTTTCCAACGTCTTCGATAGCACAGCGTTCCAACCGGCAAAGGTTTTAGAATTTCTTTTTTTTCCTTGACGAACCTTCCAATGTTGTTGTATTTCCATTGCGCTTTGCTTTTTTTCTGCGTTGCCAAACAATCTTTGATTCTAATAACGCTAGCTTCGTCGCATTTTTCGTCCAGCTGATCGGGAGTGAAACCGCTGTACGAACACTGAGTCGAATTGATGACGTCTTGCAAGCCTTTGATGTAAACGTCCCAATTTTTTTTCGCGGTGAGCTGTTCGCTCATTTTCAAACGTCTGACGAGAGTTTTTAAAGTGTATATGGCTCTTTCGGCTCGATACGCGTGACCCGTTTTGCTGGAAAAATGAACGACATTGTTTTCATTGCACCATTTTTCAAAAGAAGAATTGAAAAATTTACCTCCCTTGTCCGTTTGAAGATGAACGCGTTTGTCAAAGACTCTGTCGACGCTATCGAACACGCTTTTGAATGCTTTTGTGACTGTGAGCGGTTTTTTGTTTAGACAGCTCCGCAAGTAGATTTTTCTTGAAACGCCATCAATCACTATCAAACAGTATTTAGGTCTAAATACTGTTTGATAGTGATTGATGGCGTTTCAAGAAAAATCAATATTTAGGTCTAAATACTGTTTGATAGTGACTGAGTTTCGTTTTCTAACGAATCTATTTCGAACAAACGAAAAATTTTTTCCAAATTCGTTTCGAAACATGGCGTGAACCGAAGAATAGGCGTTAAACGCCACCACCAGCTTGTAATGCCCTTGTAAGTTTTGCTACTGATTCGAATGATGAGGAACGCTGTGAGAAATGGTCATGGTGCCCAAGCCGTGATGCGAACCGCTCGAACAAAAAGTCAAATACTATTCGCTTTTTAAACACAGAGGACTGATGTCGTCAAAGAGCACCAGCGTTTTGATTTGTCTCTTTTTGTTGTTTTGTACGCCAAAAGCCTCCAAGCTCAACAACGAAACGCGCAATATTTCTTGGTTCAAACCTTCCACGCTGTCCACGATCGTCAAATACCCCGCTCGAACGCGATTGTGATCCGAAGTCGTGATTGATCTCCAAGCTTCGAGCTGCAGCGGTGATGTCTGTCTGCTTTGCAACGCGAAAAGCATTTCGGCGTCCGGAAACTTGGCGGCTTTGAACAGGTTCAAGGCAAGAGTAATTTGCCCGCAATTGGTGGGTCAAACCAAAATGCTGTTTTCGGGATAAGCTTCCAAACAAGGCCCAAAAATGTCGTGTTTGGATTTTTTGTCGCATTCAAACGGCAGCAACGGCAGCGGGTTTTTGTCGGTGTAGCACAGATCGAATCCTTTTTCTTTCAACAAACGAAGCAAAAAGTCTTCTTTTTTTTCTTCTGTTTCTTCTTCGTCGTCGTTATCGTCGTTGTTGTTCGATTCTGATCTTACGTTTTCCAAGGTTTGGTCTCTTTCTCGAATCCTTCGGATCATTTCTTGCGTCATGTCATTCATCATTTTTTTTTTCTCGCGCATGCAAACTCTTTTATAGTCCCATTTTTTTAAAATGAGGAACGGTGTGATGTTCGATCATGCGTTCGATCATGCACCTTGACAAAGTTCATTTCTTTCCACGTTTCGCTTTTGAAGCAATACTTCTCCACTCACCGTCGGGATTTGCAAAAAATCGCCCGAAACGATCGTCTGCACGCCGCCAAAGGCTCGTTCGTTCTTTTTCGCCGTCTTTACTGCGCGGTTCAGCTCGTCCAAATAGTCCGAATCCAACATGCTGATTTCGTCCACGAACAACACTTCGACGTTTCGCTCATCTTTTTTCCACCACCGCCGAGTCCGATTCCGCCTAACGAAATCAGCGTCGTTCCGTTGTCGATCAAGCTGGCCGCAATTCCCGTGGTGGCCGTCATTCGACACTTTGCGCCCGAAGAAACCAAATACCGATAGCATTTGCGAAGTAAATAGCTCTTACCACATCCGGCGCTTCCTGTCAAAAAAACGTTTTTCTTTGCGTCCACGTTGTTCATAAACATCGATTCTTCTTCTTCTCCTCTTCCTTCTTCTTCTCTTTCCATTTGTAATTAAAAAAAAAAAACATTTATATTTAGCGCAGTTTTATAGGCGTTCGTGTTGTTTCAGCTGTGCAAATTTTCGTTGTTATCTGCTCTTGTTTGTTGATTCGTCGTCTTGGTAATGTATGACGTAACGAACATCTGCTCGTGTTTATTGACACGTTGGTTTAGAAACGGAAAAAATATTTGTTCACAGTTTGAACTTTTAGCCATTCACGATTTAAAAAAAGCCCCGTTTTTATTAAAAACACATCAGTTTGTTTGAACAGCTGTTTCAACGTTTCAAACATATATAAACTTGCACTTTTGTTTCAAAAAAATCATTCAAACATATCAAAAAAGAAGAAGAAGCACCACATCAAAAAGAAAAAGAAGAAAAACAAAATAGCCGGTCAAAAGAAATTCGGTTATCCAACTTGTCAGAAGCCACGTGCTATATGGTTTCCAACGTGGACAAAGTTGTTAACGACTCTGCAAACGGTGGAGGTTACGTTCAAGCCCACGTCGTTCCTCTCTTTCAACTCGACATTCTTTTGTTGAGCAAAGTCTACACTACCGTCGATCCTAGTTTTTACAGCAAACCCGTCAGAGTCAACTTGCCTTTAAAAAACAATCGACTATGGACCACCATCAAAATCACCATGCCCTCGTATTCGTTGATGAAATTTAAAAAGGCCGTCGAAAACCACTTGCTCTTTTTCAGAGCGGAGAAAAAGTTTTCTCACGAGGATCCCTCTGTCAAACGAAGCATGCTGTTGAACAACAACAAGTAAAGGTCTTATGAGATTCGAGAAGAATGGGATTTCTTTTGTGTGCAGCTCGTCGATCCTTCGAACGCCAAAACGATGCAAAAAGTCATCAACGAATGTGTGATTTTTCAAAACGGCGTTTGGGAATGCGAACTCGTTGAAAATCCTTGGAAAGCTAAAAAGATGTGGAACCAAAAGTTTACCGTTCGCGATGTATCTGCTTTAGAACTTTACGAATGGTTTAAACGAGAACAAAGATTTAGAAACGAATGTGACATTGAAGAAGAACGCTTTCAAAAATTGCAACTCATTGGTCGATACGACATTTGTGCAAAAAACGATTTTGTTTTTTAGATGGAAAAAAAGAAACCACCTCCTTTAGTTTTGCAAACACCGCCACCACCCGCTGTCGATCCTTACTGGTTAAAAGAAAAAGGTTTAAACTTGAAAGAAAGATTAAACATTTTAAAAGAACGTCTGAAAAAAATGCAATTTTTTTTCTTTTTAGCAATAATAAAAAAATGGAACACACCTTTTGTGCGTTTTTCAATGTCATTGCCACGCGAATAGGAAAAGAATGGAAAAAGATGGGAAGAGAATTAAAATTGCAAGATTCGATTTTAGACGCCATCGATTACAATTACGAATGAGAAAAGTCGTATGAAAAATGCTATAAAACAATGAAACGTTGGCTCCAACAAAAAGGCTACAGCGATCAAGGTTGGTTCGCTCGTGATGAAAATTGGTTCGAAGAATGGTGTCGAATCTTTGACAAAATCGAACGAAACGACCTTTGTAATGTTTTAATTCAATTTAAATAAAAAATATGTATTTTTTTTAATCAAACAAAACTGATAAAAAAATGGACAAAACTTTGAGAGAAGAAATAAACGAAGCTTTTGAAAAGACAATGTTAATCGGTTAAATCAAAAACGAAATTAATGAAAACGTCGACGTAAAAAGCTTCTGCTGTAAATGCTGCTGCAACAAATTTTGGAAAAGTTATTGGAAACATTGTTATTAAAAAATAGTTTTTAACGTGTTAATATAATAATTCATGTTTGAAAAATACTTTTTTTTTTACTTCAGAAAAAAAAAGCAAAGACACAATTAGAAAAAATACAAAATCTTCTGACAACGATCAAGGTAGACGTCAGAGTTATCAACTGGAAAAGAGGAAACGAATAAGATCACAATTCGCTTGTAGATTCTAGAATTAAAGACATGCTCGAAAATTTATACAAATCAGAAACAAAAATCACTAAATTGAGATGCGAAGAAGCACATCAACCCGTTCTTTCGTCGTTGTTAAAAGCGAGTAATCAATCCTCCATCCTTTGTTTGAAACGGTTTCAAAGGTTAAAAAGAAGAATGAACGCTGCATTTTCTTTTAAAACAGCATCACACGTTACCTGTTTTGTTTGCGAAGTATTCTTGGAAAAAAACTCAAAGTATAGTTACAAGAAGTGCAACGTTTGCCGTGTTGTAATTTGTAACTCGTGCGAACCCAAACACTTGCGAACTCACGTCAAACTCAGAAACACGGACGTAACATTCGTCGATTTTTCCATTTTTAATCAGCAATTAAACAAATAACTTTTTTTTTCACTGTCTAAAATTCGTTGTCTTTTTAGTCGGGAATGTTCTTTTAGGTGTCGGTGCTATTGTGGCAATCCAATCAATGGCAAATTGTAACTATTGCGTTTTTTCTCTTCCAAAATACACCGCAAAAAAAAAAACGATGACAAGAAACGCAATCAAATTAGCCGTTTTGTTTTGTTTTACGACATCAACAATTTGTTTGAGGCAGCTTTTTCTTTCCGTGTTTTCCATATATTTTTGTTCTTTTTTTTTTTTTTTTTGCAAATAAACTTATAAATATATTTTTTAATCATAGCATTTTTAAACGGTGTAAGGTGTTATTTTTAAATGAATTCTAAAAAAATATGCAACCATTGCTGTGTACAATTCGATCCTTACGACTACAAAGAATTGGAGATTGTATGAAAATTCAAACATCATTACTTGTTTCTTTTATCGATCAACGCAAAAGAAGAACTCCTCTCGATCGAAGAAACAAACAAACTTTTAAACGATGCAAACATCGAACAAAACACGAACATAGGTGAAAAAGAAATCACTAGCGCTATCGTTCTATTCTTCAAAACTTCCAAAAACAAAGTAGATTAGTCGATTGGTTGAGATGTTGCGCATATCTTTGGGGTGCATCGAACGAAATCAAACACCGATTCGACTTTTTGTTTGCACGCGTTCAAAATAAGACGAGTTTGTTGAAAGTCAAAACGTTGATGACAATTTTAAACCAGTGCGTGTTTGGATTGCAAATGTTAACTTCAATCTTTAATAAACCAATAATCGTAATGAATCGGTTTTATTCTTTTGAGGCGTCTTTTTTCCGCTTTTTTCTTCCACCATCTTCTCAACTTCTTGAATGGGTTTTCAATCATCGTTGTAATGAGTAGAATAAGTTTGCGGAACCGAAACGATGGAATTTGGTTTGATGACAAGTTTTTTTTTGCTTGGCGTTTATCAAGCGCTTTTTTCACCAAATATCTGCTCGCGCTTTCGGTAAACGTCAAAGGAAGTGGTGTTAGTATTTCAATCGCCTTGTTTGCAATTTCACCACCTCCTCTCTGTGTCAATTTTTTATTCGTTCGCTTTCTCTTTGACGCTCTTTTTTTTTGTCCGCTTCCACGCAAAGGAAAAGGTGGCATGTATCTTCTTCCACTCGTTATTTTTTTTAAGCTACACGGTCGTTTAGACTTTAGAAATAAATGGAAAGTTATTATACGCAAGCGCAGTAGAGTTAAAAATGATTTAAAATTTTTAAAATGGCTACGGATGCAAAATTTATCATTGACAACGAGTAACTTGTTTAATTTTAGATAATTAAATAGGCTTTTAACTATTTTTTCATGAAATTATTTTGAAAATAACTTGCAGCTGTACGAAAAAATTTTTAAAATAAAACACAAGACCTCTGAATGTGAATAATATCTACTTTCAGCTAAAGCAACTTTAGTGTTTTTGTTTACAATTTTTAAACCTTTTTTAAAATATTTTTGAGCGTAGAAATTTTTTAATTTAAATTTATTCAGCAACATGAACCTTTTATCTTTTTTGTATTTTTTGCTTATATGAGGATTCAATTATTTTTGCAGGGTTAAAAGAAAATCTTAATCATTAAACTTTTGTAACCTGTTGCTATGGTACTCTTTTCCGATGTTACTATATATATATAAATATATATATATATATATATATATATATATATATATATATATATATATATATACATATATATATATATATATATATATAGTATAAACACTTATCTATTTTTTTTTAAAACCTTCTGAAGGAGTTAAACAGACTGTCAAAGAAGAAAAAACTAGATAAATGTTTGACTTTTTTATTACTGCTCTCTTCTTTAAGAATAATGAGCACTCTATTTGTAAAATACACTAACATTGTTATTGTATTCGACAAATAGAGAGCTCAATATTCTTAAAGAAGAGAGCATAATATTGTTGTATGTTAGTAACATAATATTGTATAATATTTTATAACATAATATAGTTATATGCTAATAACATAATATATATATATATATATATATATATATATATATATATATATATATATATATATATATATATTATGTATATATACATAATTTATGTATATATACATAATATGTTATGTATATATACATAATATGTTATGTATATATACATAATTTATATACATAATATATATATATATATATATATATATATATATATATATATATATATATATATTATGTATATATACATAATTTATGTATATATACATAATATGTTATGTATATATACATAATTTATATACATAATATATATATATATATATATATATATATATATATATATATATATATATATATATATATATATATATATATTATGTATATATACATAATTTATGTATATATACATAATATGTTATGTATATATACATAATTTATATACATAATATATATATATATATATATATATATATATATATATATATATATATATATATATATATATATATATATATATATATATATATATATATATATATATATATATATATATATATATATATATATATATATATATATATATTGAGGCAGTGGCCTTATTCTTCACAAAAATATTAATTAACAAATTATATTCAGATTATAATAATGTAAACTGAGGTCTAGCTTTATTTGTATCTTTGTAACATTTATAACATATAGAAAGAGCGCTCCGGTAGGAGCAGGTAAAATCCTTATTTTTTAAAATTCTGTAACCGTTTGCATAGCAGTATATTGGTTAAGTTATTTTACCTAAACATGCATATTGGTTAAGGTATTTTACCTAAACATGCACTGATTTTAAATTATCATTTTTGGATTCTTTCTTGTTTCGGAACCTTAAACCTTCAAACCTTTTTTGAGTGGCGCTCAAAAAATGTCTTTGGCCCACTACATGACGACTTGACCCTGGTTAATGTCACCCAGTGTAGTGCAAATGACAACTGTAAATATCTGAAAGTTATAGGGAAGTTTGATTGTTCTAATGATAGAAATAAGATTTTGCAATATCCGCATAAATGTTGATGTATTAAATTTATATAAAATTGAATTTTTATTTATTTATGCCTAGAAACTAAATGATGGAAGAAGAAAGCGTGTTAGAATAGGTTTCCATTTAGTAGAGAGACAAAGGGCAGTTAATGTTTTTCTTGAAAGCACATTGTTTATTGTACAATAACATTTTTTACACAATTTTGGAGGATGGACAAATTCCAAATCTGTCATTTCAACATGAAACAGCTTCTCTAATTTTACTTTAAGAATTTCTCCTGTAAAATAATGCTTTTTAACAAGTAACTGTCCACAAATTCTGCAAAGGAGTTTAATATTTTTGTTGTGAAGTTCCATTTTATCTAATATTAGACTATTTAAAAAATGGTATATATATACAATTATATATGTTTTTTATATACAAATCCTAGTAATTCATTCATATTTATCAACCAACTCCTATATATTTATACTCTTTTTGAAATCTCTTTCTCTATTTGTCTTTATAAATATATATATATATATATATATATATATATATATATATATATATATATATATATATATATATATATATATATATATATATATAGAGAGAGAGAGAGAGAGAGAGAGAGAGAGAGAGAGAGAGAGAGTCACATCGGAAGAGAGTACCATAGCAACAGTTTACAAAAAGTTAACGATTAAGTTTTTATATTAACCCTGCAAAAAAAATTGAATCCTCATATAAGCAAAAAATGCAAAAAAGATAAAAGGTTCATGTTGCTGAATAAATAAAAATTTAAAAATTTACACGCTCAAAATTTTTTTAAAAATGGTTTAAAGATTATAAACAAAAACAGTAAAAGTAGCTTTAGCTGAAAGTAGATTTTATTCACATTCAGAGGTTTTGTATTTTATTTAAAACATTTCTTAGTACAGGTGAAACTTATTTTCACAATAATTTCATTTAAAAAATAGTTAAAAGCCTATTTAATTATCTAAAATTAAACAAGTTACTCGTTGTCAATGATAAGTTTTGCATCCGTAGCCATTTTTAAAATTTTAAATTATTTTAAACTCTACTGCGCATGCGTATAATAACTTTCCTCTTACAAACGACCGTGGCTAATGTCAAACACGGTTTTTTATACATTAACATTATTTTCATTTCGATTTTTTACACGGTCGCTTTATTTGTTTTAACACGCTGTTTTTTTTTATTTATTAATGCCATTCATTCTTAAATATTTCAAATAACCTTTTTTGGGTATTCCCGGTGGAGGGATAACTTTTTTGTTATCTCGAAATAACTTATCAACATTTACATAGCTCCACGAATCACATTTTTTACATTTCCAGAACTTTTTTCCAAATCTTCTCTTCATTTTCTTTTCTCACTCTTTTTTTCAAAATCCTGCTATATCATTCGTCTTTCGTTTTTTTTTCACAAACTTTGCACGGTTGTCTTGTTTTATTAAAAACCGTTATTTTTTTTGTTTTAAACACTTTTTTCAATAAAATTAGGGCCCTCGATTGCGTTTATTTACACAAGCTCGATTCTGATTGGTTGATTTTTTCCTTTTGTTTACAAAAGCTCGCTTCTGATTGGACGGTTGGCATACCCCCGCAAAGTTTTGTTTACGGGCTGTCGATGCTTTAAATACGTGTACAAATGAAAAACGTTCATTTGGGCGAAAGCCCCAAAGGAGAAAGAACGCGGAAGCTCTGCTCAAATTTTCAACATATAACATTCAACATGGCGGCGAAGGAAACATAAAAAGGTAACCTTCTTGTTTGTTTTTTTTTTCTTCCTTTTCTAAAATGCGCAGTTTTGCTCATTTTAGGACTGGGAACTAGTTTTTCTGTTTTAAGTTTTTTTTTTACTTTTTACACAGTATTTTTTATCATTTTTACACGTTATTTTGTCGTTTTGTAAACGTTTTTTTTTTTCACTTTTTTTCATTTATATGATGGTGTTTTTTAGATTATTTTTTTATTTTTACCTTGTTTTGTGTAAAGGTTGCTGTTTCTGATGTTAATTTTTGTTTCAGCTTTTTTTAAAAGGTCGTTTTTTTTCGCTCAAAAAGTGAGAAGAAACGATCTTTTTCTTTTGAAGTGAAACTGAAGATCTGTTTTATTTCAAACACGCTTTGCAGTTATGCCGCTGTGGACTAGTGGATAAGGTTCAAACAGTTGCACATTATCATCAAGCCGCATACAGAAGTGATGTGGGTTATAATCCAAAGAAGAAAAAAAAGAAAACCACCGCCGGTAAGTATTACGGGTAAGTATTTTTCAAAACCACATGTGTACAGAGTCTGCATTTTCCAGTTTCCGCACCTTTCTGATTGGTTGTTCGTAATCTCATGTTTAATGACGTCACCGCGTTTGAGAAGCTGTGATTGCACAGCTGAACAAACAAGGTGATGACGTTATTGATCATGTGATTATAAACAACCAATCAGAAAGGTGCGGAAACGGGAAAATTCAGACTCTATATACACATCATTAGGCATAATCTCATTTTCAATTTCGGTATCAGATACAATAAGACGACGTTTTTTGGATCTTATTGGATGTTGAATATATTAATAGTTGCTTTCGATAGATGCCCTCCGATTTCCACTGTACTGTGCTTCAACCCAGCAAACCACGACACTCGGGTCCCGCGCCGTGTTTGTCTGGGCTGGTGTGGGTTGCCCAGCCTGGGTTCAGTGAGGTTTTTATGTGGGTTTCAATGCAGATCCCGTGTTGATATCCCAAACGATAATGCATTATGACGCAAATAAACAACAACTTCATTTCATTTTTCTTAAACAATTATTAGCGACTGAAAGCAATTTTAAATGTTGTGAATTTAGTTTGTGTACTTATACATAGATTTATTTATATAGGAAATTTTTTATAATACTTACTGTTTTTGTATAAATTATGTACTCACTAAAATAATCATTGTATACGAATTAAATTCTTTTTAGAATCTGTCAGATAATCTGATAAAAGATGTTTACAATTTGTAATCGAACATTCGTGTTTCACCAAATATATCTGATTATAATCTGTTGTATGTGTCATCAGATAACCATAATCATCTAATGAAACATGCAACAGAATATCTGATGCAACAAATGAATAATGTTTGATCAATTCAGGTATGAAACAGAAATGTATATATCATTTCTCTTTCTTTCTCTCTCTCTCTCTCTCTCTCTCTCTCTCTCTATATATATATATATATATATATATATATACATATATATATATATATATATATATATATATATATATATATATATATATATATATATATATATATATATATATATATATATATATATATATTTATATATATAAATAGTAGTTAAGACATGTCATTAATGTCTCAATTACTGTAATTTGTCAAACATTTGGAATATGTTGACACTATTGTAAGCCATTACATAATAAATTCTTTAGAAGTGTTAGTTTCTGTATTTTTATATTTTTAATGGGACTGTTATTATTTTATAGGTTTTTTTGTTTTTATTGTTTTTCAAAACAAACTTAATTTTTTTGTCTATAATTAGATATTAATTCCAATTTTTTATTTAATAAACATTCTTGGATTTGCTTGTGTCAATATTTTCTTTCAGGCATAGTATACATCTTTTGGAAATATCATTATATGCAGGTGCTGTTTTAAGAATAGACCAGTTCAATATAAAATCATTAATTTCTTAATCTTTCAATTCCTGTATGTATTTTGATAGCATAG
This sequence comes from Hydra viridissima, assembly GCF_058129835.1. Lineage (NCBI taxonomy): Eukaryota > Metazoa > Cnidaria > Hydrozoa > Anthoathecata > Hydridae > Hydra > Hydra viridissima. Next base: position 19,831,733 of record NW_028324303.1, read on the forward strand.
TGTGTTTTAAATACTTTGTTTTTAAAAGAATTGTGGGGTGTTCTTTTGTTTTTTATTTATGCTCTATTTTTTTAAACAGCAGTTCTAATCAGAAAATATTAAGTTAAGTTAAACTTTATAATGGCAACATCTAATGATGATTTCAAGTTGTGTTCAGATAGAACAAAACGAAGAAGAATTAATTCAAAGGTTTCAATAATACTTACAGAGCTATGTATGAAAAATGAGAATTGTGCTAGTATTTCCATGTTAGATAGAACTGTGGATGATATAAATTTTAGTAAATCAAGAAAGAAAATTGATCAGAATGCAAATGTTCATGAAAAGCAAAATGAATCTATAGCTATTTTTGATAGGTTAAATTCTCGAGTTTTCAGAAAAGTTTTCTGATAGTATTGATAATAAATCTGATGTTGATTTTGATTATAGTAGGGACGATTGGAAAACTGATGAAATTAATGAAAAGAAAAAAAGTGATGATGTCAACGATAATTATAACTGCAATGACTGTACACTAAAAAATAAGTTGCGAGATTGGGCAATAACTTACAGTGTATCACACTCAGCTTTAAAAAGTTTATTGCACATATTGAGTCCATTACACTCCAATCTTTCTAATGACTCAAGAACTCTTTTAAGCACTCAGCGAACTGTAGATATTAAGTATATTGCTGGTGGAGAATATTATTACTTTGGGGTGCAGTATTGGTTACTTAATATTTTAAAATTAAATCAGCCTGATTCTATAGTTGACCTTTTGCATATTCATATTAATATTGATGGTATACCACTGTTTAATAGCAATTCAGTTTCACTTTGGCCAATTCTTGGTTCACTGAAAGAGTGTCCATTAAGTGGACCTTTTCCCATTGCAATTTACAGTAGTACGAAAAAACCTACACCTCTTGATGAATATCTGAATGATTTTGTTTCAGAAATGAAGAGTTTAAAGCAACATGGTTTTCTATTTAATGGTAAAGCTTACCTAGTGAAGATTGATGCTGTAATATGTGGTGCACCAGCAAGGGCTTTTATTAAATATATTAGGCCTCACTCTGCTTATAACTCATGTAAGAGATGCATGCAGCGTGGCAAATGGTGTAACAAACCCCCAATTTTAATGAGGAGTTTGTAAATCTAGGCTGAAGGGCCACTGTAGTTATGGGGGCCATTAATTTTTTATTAACAGTCTCTCAACTCTTAATTTTGACACAAGCCTTGTCACAAAATTGCTGCATGGAGAAACAAAATGAGTGTGGTTCTTCCTGAGGTGGAGAGTGGTGGGATTGAACCGCAAACCTTGTCTTTACAAGGTGGATGCTCTACCACTACTTCATCTATACTTAAAAGCCTAATCATATTTGTTACCTCAAAGTCTTCGAAGAATGTTACATTAGCAAATGTAATTGGCTGTAAAAGAGTACATACATAATTCAATCATTTACTAATTTAATTTAACTTGATACTTTTTTCAGACTTGTATTGTATCCAATATTGGTGGAGGCTCATTGATTGATGCCATTAAAAGAATGATGAAATTCATTCTCTCTAATAACCTTGGAAGACTGTGTAATCTTTCTGGGCAATCTGGAAAAGTTTGTTTTTCCAAACTGGAAATATTTGAAGTTGTCTGTGGTATGTTATGCTATTCATATAATAATCTTGAGACGTGTAATTTAAAAAATGTTTTTTCTGTGAGTTTTGTCTTGTGAAATTTTTTTAATAAAGTTTGTGTATTAATACACAAACTTTATTAAAAAAATTTCATACCAGCAACTGCGGTATGGAAATTTTCAGCACTTAATCTAAACGGTCAAATCAAAACGTGTGTGTGCGTGTGTGTGTTTTTATATATATATATATATATATATATATATATATATATATATATATATATATATATATATATATATATATATATATATATATATATATATATATATATATATTAGGGGTATGACTAAAAAAAAAATTTAAGAATTTTTTATTCCCCATATAACCATGAGTGGAGAATTTATATTTATAAACATAAAATATATTTTTTTTATGTAAATTGTCAAAAAAGATCACTCCTCAAGCTGAAAATAATTTTTCCTATCTTTTTAGTGAGTTATAAATTAGAAATATAATAGAGAACCCAATCTTACTCAATATACGACTGTGATCACAAACATCATAAATTCTACAGATTTCTTTACGAGATAACTGAAACTTTTAATAACTGCAATTTTCGATTTGAACCCTGTTGGACCGCGCGGATGTGCTTCAGCATTTTATAATTGGTTTTTTGTATATAACCGGAATTGTCTTCTTTAACTTTGTCAAACTGTTATCTTGTGTTTTGAACATTATGTCCAAAAATAGAGTTGCTTCAAACAAGAATAAGAAAGTTTGGGAATCAAATTTAGTAAGGTTTGAAAAAGCTAAAACTTCCAGAAAATGTACTACTGTTGTTAAAAGTATTAGTGAAATGAATAAGATGCCAACAGAACAGCGTATCATTGATCGATTTAAAAGTTTGTCATCAAATGTGAAAAGTAGAAAGGAGAGAATTGCAATTGTGGCTGAAGAAACTAAATTGCTATGGAGAAAGCTAAATATTCCTATTCAACAAGGGAAATCGGCAGCAGAAAGAAAAATAGAAAATGTATTGAAAAAACTTGACAAAGATAGTCGAAAACCCGGAACTCAAAATTTTACACGATTGTTTGACATAACCGATGAGAAAGGTGAATGGTTGTGTCAGGAAGATAAAGAATTTTATTGTCTTCAAAAGTCAACAAATGGAAGAGCTGGATATTGTACCACAATTAAAGATGCTGAAGGTATTCATCCAAGAAAATTAGTGTTGATAAAGAAACAAATGTCCATCAGTCAAGGACAAGATTTTGTTGAATCAGCTAGTGAAGGAGAACCTTCAGAAAGTGAAGAGCAGTGTTCCAGCAGTGATATTGAAGCTGAAGGTCCTTCATCATCATCTAAAAAACAAAAAACAAATTCAGCAGTAAATTTAGTGATTTTTGCTAAGATTAGTACCAAAAAAGCACATAAAGTCTGTAAAACTCTTTCAGAAAGTGGTATTTCTATTCATACTCCAACGCAAAGTGGTATCTACAAAGGTGTTATGAAAGAAGGAGAAAAGTTGAAAGCAAATTTTATGGAAAACCTAAAAAATGAAAAGTGGTCTTTGCACTTTGATGGAAAACAAATAAAGAAAATGGAACATCAAGTAGTTGTTTTGAAAAATGAAAATAGAGAGGTTAGGCTTGCTGTTCTGGAAATTATGAATGGAAAAAATGAAACAATATATAATGGGATAAAGCATGTGCTAGATGAGTATGAGCTGTGGCCAGCCATAAAAATGATTGTATCTGACACAACATCTACAAATACATGATTAAGAAATGGTGTAGTTACACGGTTACAGAAACATTTTAAAACCATTGGACTAGAAAAGCCTGTTTTTATTGGATGCCAACACCATATTCTAGATACTCTTTTGAAACATGTCATGAATGATCTTTTTGAAGGATCGACAATGTCACCATATCTCCTTTACCCTTTTGTGACAAGGTTGCCTCAAGATTACGAGAACTTGAAGCTATTGTTTAGTAATATTGGAAATCCTTTGACAAAAGTGAAGCGAACTCGCTGGAGAGATGACATGGATTTCCTGAATCACTTAATAGCATGTTATAGAAAGTTTACAAGCACAGGTAACTTTCCAAAAGATAATTTCAAATCACTTCCTGCTATAAGCAATGCAAGGTGGAATTCGAGAGCCATTTTTATTCTACTTGCTTACATTTTAGTACCAGAATACCAAGAATCAGAATCAGCTTAAGCAGCATGTGACTTCATCTGTTGTTCATGGGGTGATATATGGTTTGGGGGTCACTACTTCAATCCTGCAGACTTTGTTAATCTATTAGAAGCATGCAATGAGCATCATAAAGCATTGAAATCATTGAAAAGGTTTTGGTCCACTGAGCCAACACCAATACCAACACAACGTTCAAATATATGTGCAGAACGTGCTGTGAAAGTGATGCAAGACTTAATGCCATTATGCCATAGCATAGAAAAACTATATATAAAATACTTATTGTCAAATACACAGTAGACAAATTTTAATTATACATGTTTATTGGTTTCTATAAAGTAGTGGAAGATGTGTTGCAAAACTACATTTTTTAAAAAAAATTTACAAATATTTTTTAATTGGGGGGTGAACTTTTTTGACATATAGTAAAAATGCTTGTTATTTTTCTGATTTTTGCACAAAATCTCCACTAAATTTAATATGGGGATATAGGGTTGCAAAATTGTCATATCCCTAATATATATATATATATATATATATATATATATATATATATATATATATATATATATATATATATATATATATATATATATATATATATATATATATATGTAATTCTTCTTTTGTGCGTTTAGGTGCATTTAAAAGAAATGCATTAACGACTAATGCAACCCAAAAGGAAATCGAAGGCGAATTGCGCAGGTGGTTCGCTAACGCCCGAGACCGGGGCCAAGACAGCCGAAAAAAAAAAAGTATCTACAACATCTTCAGATTCTTTATTATCAGAAATATAGTTAGAATTCAATATATATTCAACTATTAATTAAAGTATAAAGTATGCGAGGTTTACTAAGTTTCAAATACATTTGAGGATTGCCATGCGGTGATACTCATGCGTGTTGTCATACTGGTCGTAGATTGGTCCCAAGATGCACAAGTTAAGCTTAACAAACGGTCTCTGTGGGTCACATTCCAAGCAGTTCCCATGCGGGCCCCTTCCAAAATTAATCCCTTGCGGTTCCCGTGCGGGCCCCCTGGACAAACCTTGTGGGTCCCGACTGGGATTCCCGTGCGGGACCCATACTTTAACTAACGTGGAACCCGTGCGGGTCCCGACTTGTTTGGCTGGCTGGGAATGACTTCTATTTTCAAAATATCTTCTTGATTTGTATCAAAAATGTCAAAATCCATTTCAGGGTATTTATTTTCTATATAAAATATATAAGTGAAAATTTTGATTTGAAAAAATAATTTATCGTGATGAAATTAGTGTACGTACATTACAATACTGCCAAAAAATGATGGTGAGACGCTAAAACACTTTGATGCACGCATTCAGTACTCTTCGCACGTTTGCTCTACTGCACATACGCACTGCATTGCAGGTTACAATATGACCGGCAGTGTGGCCGACGCGGCGCCATTTGTAATATTTTACCATTGGCGCCACGTCGGCCACCGGTAGGGGACAGTTAAAAAAACACAAAAATCACCACAAAAATATCTCAAAACAAATGAAATACTTTTATTTTGACCTATTCTATTTAAATTAAACCTAAAACGTGAAATTAATTTTTAGACATTTTACGAAAATCCTATTGGCAATCAATGTGTTAAAATAAAGTCATTCATTTTATTTTAAATCGAATATTTTAAAATATTATGCACGAATAATAATAAAAACAAATTAATTAACCGCAGTGTTTTTATTTTTTATTATCAATCGGGAAAGTTAGTCGGGCTGTTTTGCGAATAAATAATGTTTACTACTGTTTATATAAATATTATATACATATATTTATATATAAATTATCTATGTTTCCACATCACTTCATCCAAAAAAAAGTCGCGGCGGTAAGCTCCCCTCCGCCAACGAATTTTCTGTATTTTTATCTTAATTTTTTAAGTTTTAGATGGGGTTTTACTGCCACAAAAAAAGTAATAAACTGCTGCTTTGCTGAGCATTCAAAAAGTTTTTATAAATCCCCAAGTGAAAATGTATTTAAAATGTCAAGTCTTATTTTGATTCTGATTTTTCTTTACTGTTTGTCAAATATTCTTTGTTGATTTAATCCATACGATGCCTGCGTGCAAACACTCTGATTAAACTCTCCGCACTTTCTCCCAAAGGTGGTAGTGGTACATAACAATGCCCATTGATCTTAATGAAAAATTTGGATTCTTGCTCGATCTGAGGATATCAGAAAAAAAAAAATAATAAAAAACGTAATGTCATTAAACGTCAAATGTTGAATTATGGGAACTAAAATTATTTTATAACGTCAGACCCGTTTTTATTTTGTTTTAGGAATGAAAAAATCAACTTCAATAAGCAGCAACATACCGTGTGCAGCACATCTACTCCATTTAGTGGTTATCGAAAGCTTTAAAGCAGTTAAGGAAGTTAAAGATGTATTCAAGGCTTATAGATTATTGGCAACAAGAACACACAAGTCAGTTGCAAGTCAACAGAGAATTATCAATGCTTGCCAAAATGTACAACCAAAAAAAATCAATTGTAATAAAATCATTACCCCCTGTAAAACCAGATGGAACAGTGGTTTAATGTGGATGGAATCAATTTTGCACCTTAAACAAGGCTATGACATTTTTTTTGCTAGTAATTTAAAAACTGATGACATATTTTGAGGGCAATCATCCCGACTCAAGAGCAATTTGAAGTCATTGAGAAAATTCTTCTTATTTTAAAAGTGATCAGTGATTTCTCAGAGTGTATTTCTGCAGAGAAACGACCCACAGGACATCTCATAATTCCTAACCTAAATAATATCCAAGAGAAAATTAAGAACTTTATTTAGGCCAATTATAAAACAACAGCTGATTTTGTTTCTAAAATTCTTGCAAATCTTAATAAAAGGTTCCTTAACTGTGGTTCTAATATTACCAACAATTCATTGTCGCATTTTTTAGACCCAAAATTTAAAGGTCATTTATTGTCAAGTTTTGGAAAAGAGTGCCAATCAATTAAACAATTGAAACTAAGTACAACAGGTGACGATTTATCACTCAATTCAAAAGAAACTCTAGCATAATCTCTAGACCAAGAAATTACGCCTGCAGAAAAACACCTTTTTGAGATGATGAATCATGACAGTCCACAGTCTGGGTTGTTGGACACATCAGTATCAAACCCTTTTGATATAGAATTAGATGCTTACAAAAGATTGGGGTTCCTACAAAAGAGCTATGACATTCTGGAGTGGTGGAGGGTTCGTTCACCACAGTGAAATGAAATTTAAAAGATTTCGGGCGTCCTAACTTTCTTGGAAATTGAAAGTGACTCCGTTGTTGAAAAATTTTTAATGTATAACCAACTGTTGATCGCGGAATGTTCATATCTATTGAAATTTGTCGCAGTCTTACCGTTTTTAGATACTTGTACAATCAACTTTTTTACTGTTTTTGTAAAAATCTGCCTTCAGAAAAAGATGTTAAAACAGTCTAAGTTTTATCAACATTGTTAGAATTTAGTTCGTTCAATTACTTTTGAGGCAATCATTTCCATTCTTTTAGCAAAATTTTGAGTAATTACTCACAAAACGGAATTTTTTGTTTTGTTTTTCATAATTGTAGACTAATTTGATACGCTTACGCGAAATTTCTTTATAAATGTTAACTTAATGAGAAAATATAACCAAAATGGTGTTTTTCCAATTACTTTTGGACGCTACTGTATATATATATATATATATATATATATATATATATATATATATATATATATATATATATATATATATATATATATATATATATATATATATATATATATATCTATATATATATATATATATATATGTTTGTAAATTCACTTAAGACAGAGACTTTAAAATAAAAAAGTCATCTTTATACGGACACTTACGTAAAGCGGGCAATTTGATGTCTGTTTTACGTTTCGTTGAGCATTTTCTCAAAATCCGCTAGTTGTAATTTATTACTTATTATGTATTACATAAGAACGTTGCTCTAGAAAACAATTTTAAAAAGTGCTTACAACCAAGTGCACATTGGCCAACTTAAAAAGCTTAATATTTTCATAATAACTACACAGTTATTATGAAAATATTAAGCTTTTTAAGTTGGCCAATGTATATTTGATAAGTTGTAAAAATAGTCTCTTAAAACGGACACTTATTAACTTTATTTTTTACTCAGCTTTCTACATGTATATCTCTAAAGTGTATAAATCTTTAGATTTACTTTAATTTAAAAGTGTATAAATCTTTTAAATTTACTTCAAATTTAGCACAATTGCTGTGGTTTTATTAACTAACAATACTAAAATAATTATATTTGTATTTAAACTTATTTTTTTTGTTTCTTAAATTCATTATAATTGTTTTCTCTTAATGTCCGTTTAGCGTCACTTTTTTATGCTTTTTCAAACGTTTTAAATGTTACGCTTTTTTTTTTTTTTGGTATAAGAAACGTTTTTATAATTAATTTGTACTAAGTTACTTTTTGATAAGAAACTTATTTTATCAAGAGTTCGAGGAATATTTTCTATTTTGTGTTTATTTCAGGGACAATTCTGAAGATTATATTTCATTGAACGATATAAAGGGAATTCAGATAATTTTATAGTTGACTAACTGTAAAACATTTTATCTTGCTTATTATTGTTTTCATATTGTATTTTCTTACTCTTTCTCTATTTGAAAATTAGAAAACTCTTATGAAACTTTTATACTAGAGTTGTAAAAAAATACCCTTAAAATAAGAAACTTTTTAGTACAGTCCATTTGTTGGTTACTTATTAAAAAAAAACAAAAAAAAACGCGTAAACGAAGCTCCTCTACAAAGTATACTTTAAGAACTTTTTTGTTATGCGAAAGTGATAAAATAACATAATTTAAAAATAAATTTAGTATTAAGTTAGCCCCATTACTACATAAATTAATCAATTAAAACATCTTGTTATTTATATGAAAAATGATTTTGATTTATTTATCTCTTAGAAACCGTCTACCCGTTTAGGAAGACTTTGGTACAAATAAACGTTTTCAGAAAGTGCTTTTATTTGTCTTCTGTTAAGAGGCACTATACATAAAATAACAAAATGATTTATTATTTTTATCATCATTATTATTTCTATTATTATTACTATTACCCAGTGGGCGTTTGGACGTCCAAGTTGGACCTAGGACGTCTATTTAGGACGTCCAGCAGACATCCAAATGAAACACCTTTTTTCCGCCCCTATTAGACGTCCACAGACTTCCTTTTTAGACACTTTTAGGACGAATTACGACATCTGGTAGACGTCCAAATTAAACTTATCCCAGTAAACATTAGACGTCCTTAGACGTCCAATGTTTTGTAATGATCGTTATATTCGGGCATTAGCGACACTAAAATCTAGGAATAACTACTTTTTTGAAGTTATTTATAAAGATATACTTAAATGTTTAAATTCAGATTAGATAATGTAAATGCCATAACAAAAAAAAAAAAAAAACTTTTATTATTTAATTTCTTCTTTTTGCAATTTAGGAATCGCTCGTTTTACCAGGTCGCCAACCAGTGTCACGATATTGCCTACGTCAAAACTATCTTTTTCTGAAATAAAAGCTTCTAAAACAAGCAAAATATAGAGATTTTTTTTATTTAAATATTTATATTTAAATAAATACATACTACATAAATTTTATTATAACTTTTTTGTTCTTCATAGAAACACTAAGTAGAAACCTTACAACATAATTTAATATGTAAACTAACTCACTTTTTAAACATTTGTATAACATTGTCGCTACGAATTTCCGTTTTCCCTCTATCCCTCTTTACTAAAACAGCTTTGCAAAGGTTGCGTCATTATGCTGTCTAACACATTTTAACTGTTCTACGTGGCATTGAACCATTAACATTTTTAATCTGTGTAATCTAGAGAAAATAAAAAATTTAGTTAAAAAAAAGTCCGGTGCAAACAAACCTATAGTTGAGGAATGGCAATAACAGTCTACATCAGTGTAGGGATGCTTTTAAATCAAAATAACATAAACTTTGTTTTTAGTTTTGAGCTGTCTTAATAGCGGTAACATTTTAAACTTTATTGATTAAAGTTACTTTTCAAATAAATTTTCTAATTAAAAAAAAAATAACACTGAGAAAACTACCTTCTAAAACCTTGCTACTTTATTGGAGTGTAATCAATTTTCCTCCTCTTCAAACCTCTCTAACATGTGAAGTGGTTCTGTAAATCAGTCTTATCCATGTAATCTAGAGAAAATAAAATCCACTGGGTCCTGCCTCAATATTTTCCAGAAAATCAAGGCAATCAAAGATTTTCTTTTGATTTTCCTTAATTTCATCAAACTAATTTGTGAATTCCATAAAAATAGCATATTGGAATTCTGAAAATAAAAGCTGAGATTTTAATTAAACATTTTTAAACATTCATTTGCCAAAAATGATTAAACATGTAACTTTTTGATTATATTTAATTAGCTTTTTTATTCAATAAATTCTTAATTCTAAAACTAAAATTAAATCAAACAATAAAAAAGCTTATATTATTAACGATATAATACAAAAAAATGAATAAGAAGCAGTTTTAATAAATTATCTGTAATATAATATTGATAAAAATATTCAAATAAATACAAAAGTACTCACGCTTATTTGTTATTTCTTTACAAGAAACTCCACCATCACCCATATTTGAATGTTTCCTTTTTAATTTATCAGTTTTAAAACGATCTAAAGTTGAAAATTTAATGTCAACATTTATTTAAAACAAATCAGGAGGAAAATCATGCAACACACTGGGAGATAGTGCTGCTTTCAATTTTTCTAATTCTAAAAGTTAAAATAAATACTAAGAAAGCAAATTTTATCTGGAGTTTTTTAAGTATATCTTCATCATCTGTATATGAATATTTATCACTTAGGTTATGAAAAAATCCACTTATCATAAGTTCATTAGAATGAAAAATGAAATCTAGCTCTGGACTAGGTGCATGAACTTTTTTTGACTTTCTTAATAGTTGGTACAAAAAAATTATTTACACACTTTAATTTTTTTATCATGAAAAATGATTATATAAGTAATAATAATAAAAAAATGAACTTTGATGTTCTGACTCATTTTCTGTTTGAAACTGAAGCATCTGTTGCATGTCTCTAATGTCCCAGCTTCCAAAATAAATTCAATAAACTTAAATTCTTTCCATCCTGGCTTCAGAACAGCCCACTCAGAAATATATGTTCCAAGAGTTTTGAAACTTTTGGGTAGGAAATAAACAATACATTTGGCTAAATTAACCCAATGAAAAGGAATCACTGTCTTGGTTGGTAGACCTTTTTCAGTTATAACAACAGTACCAAATAGCCTGAGAATAAAAAAAGAACTTAACTATTTAACAAATCAAAAGCATATACACTTTACATTAATTTTTCTAAAACTTTAAATAAAAAATTTAAAAGAGGAAAAAAACATGGAAGCTCTCTTCATAACATGTAGATATAATCTACTAAATTAAAATATCTTGTATATTTTAATATTTTACTAGATTAAAATATCTTGTATATTTTAATCTAGTAGATTATATCTATTATATTTCAATCTAGTAGATTAAAATATATCTAATAGTTAGTTAATTAGAAAAAATTCTTGTCAGATATCTAGATAATATATATCATTTGTTAGCACCCTGTTAAGCTCAGTAACAAATAAAAAAAATTGGTGTTCAATAAATTAGTTAACGCATGCGTGTTAGAAAATATCCAAAAATTTTCTTTGGACATCAATAGACGACTGAGTTAGAAATCAAGACGAAGTTCGACTAATTAGGACCTGTATTAGCCAAATCACGTCAGAGGCCTGCGTCTATTTGTAGGGAAAAAAATAAAAATGGTAGCTTTGTTTGAACTTTTTTAGCGCATTTTAAGGCTGTTCTGTTTTTAAAATGGTGAGATTGACATGTGGTTCTTCTACGTGTTTTAATAACTTCACTTCTAAAGACGCAAATGAGAAACCAATAAGATTTTATCGCCTTCCACGTGTAGAAGCTATTCAGAAGGAATACAAAAAACTTTTCTGTTGTAATGAATTGGGATCATGGTTACATTTGTGTAGCTCATTGGAGTAATGAACGAAAAAGTGCAACATCAATATAACAAAATAAGAGGAAACATGAAAATTATAAAAACCCTAGTGACAATATAAAAAGTCGTTTCAAAGATGCAAAACAAAAGTTCGAAATGGCAACTGAAATTTTAAATGATTTTTTAAACAAAAGTAATCTTGTTAAAATAGATACCATTCTGTCATGCTCATCAATACAAAAAGAGCCTACACATAAGAAATATAAGAAACAGTTAAGTTCAGCACTACTCAAGATATTAAATCTAAAAAAATATAATTAAGAGACGCAAAAAATCAAATTGACCTGCTTCAAGCACAAAATAAAATCTACAATACAAATATAAATAATTTTAAATATTCTGAATTACTTAACCAGCCAATTGTTTTTAAGTACTTATGTAGACTTATTATGACAGTTGAACAGCTTTGTTTACTTTTAAATTCTGTTTTACCATATACTCACTTAATTCCATATCCTGACTGCAAGAATAACACTAATCGAAGTTCGATCGATTACTAACTGAAATGTTATCTGTTTTTACTACATGTTGACTTGGACATTTAATTATTGACGCAACGGAGTTTAAATTCCAAAGTGCATCAAACTTTAATCTAAATTCTTTGATGTTTTCTAATTTTAAGAACAATAAAAAGAAAAAAATTGTTAAAAAGCATTATTTCATTTTAGATTTACATGAAATTTTTTAACATTTTTATACGCGAATAAAAAGCTGATCTGCGTCATATAGATTGTTTCTGGATTTCAGAAACAAAAGTTATATGAAAAATGATTACACTTACATACTTATATTTTACAGTTTACTGATGAAAGAAACTCTTTTCATCAGTAAACTGTATTTCAATCGCATATAACTTTTATTAGTGAAAACAGTCTTCTCCCAACCAAGATCTCCCACCAGTTTTAAAAATAAAAAAACTTCTTTGATTTTCACATAATCAAATTGACCTTTGTCAACACCCCCCCCCCTTGACACTCCTTGTTCGGCTAAGTATCGATGGCTCCGCGCAAAATCGGACTATCTGCAATCTCCGCGGAAAACAAATTTGGCATATCTGCTTTCTCCGTATAAAACAAAATTGGCATATCTGCAATCTCCGCGTAAAACAAAATTGGACTATCGGCATTTTTGCCAGATACATTTTTGGATTGTCTGCGTTTTTCGGGTGCATAAATTTTTGGTGGTGTTTCTTTAAATATTTGAAGTTTTTTATAAAATTCTACAATTTTTTAAATATTAGCGATTATTTAAACATTTATTAATAGCGATTATTTAAACACAAAACCTTGATCATAACTTGATTAAGTTTGTGAGTAAGCAAGTAGTTTTAGTTAAGATAAATATGTTAAAAATAACTTATGTTATTGTTAATAATAACATAGCATATGTAACAAAATATTGTTATGTTACATACTAATTGCTAAATTCATAATACATACTTCGTCAATTTTATTTAGCCTTGTTGTTGAGACTAATAACTTTAGATCAAATTAAATTCTTGTTATTTTATGTTGCAATGTTGCTAAGTGGTCTTTATACGCAAGATCTGCATATAAGTATATACAGATGTCTGCCAAATCAGGGAAATGCCAGGGAATTCGGATATCTTCAAAAAAATCAGGGGATTATCAGAGAAATTAGGTTAAATTTTGGAAAAATCAGGGAATCATCTTAAGGGAATCATCTTTAGATTACGTGAACTATATACAACTTATATAGCTTAAATAAGTTGTATATCGTTCACGTAATCTAAATGTTTATTTGGCAGATAGTTTTATGAACTTCTCTTGATATATTTAATGTGGGTTGTATTATTGTTTATATTTTTGCAGTTAAAGAGCATTTTTCTAAACGAGAAATAGGTAAATATCATGGAAAAGCTAAGGAAATCCAACTTGAAATATTGGCAGACATCCTGTATATATATATATATATATATATATATATATATATATATATATATATATATATATATATATATATATAAACTATGTTAATGTATTCTATAAATAGAGTGCTCAATGGTCTTAAAGAGCAGAGCAGTAGTAAATTAGTAAAAACACTTATCTAATTTTTTCTTCTACAACTTGTTTCACCATCAATAAGTAATCAGGAAGGTTAACAAATTAATCATTAGTTAACATGTTATATATTAACCTTATATATTTATAAACTTATCTTTCACCATCACTAGGTTCATCAGACTTCCTGATGAACCTACTGATGGTAAAACAAGCTGTCAAAGAAAAAATTAGATAAGTATTTTTGCTAATATATATATATATATATATATATATATATATATATATATATATATATATATATATATATATATATATATGTACATATATATATATGTATATATATTTAGTAACTTAGATCCTAACTAACGAAATCATTGTGATATATGTATATGTATATATACACACATATATCACAATAACTTTGTGTATATATAAATGTATGTATGTATATATATATACTACACGTGTATATATAAATATATGTATGTATATATATATGTATATATATATATATACATATATTTATATATACACGTATATATACACACACGCATTTATAAATATATATATATATATAAATATACATATATATATAAATATATATACAGTGGTGGCCAAAAGTCTTGGAACAAAACATTTAACAACCAAAAAAATTTATTTTTGATCAAAAGTATAAATTTTGAAGGTTTGAGGTATATTTTTAAAGAGAATGTTGTTTAAAAAAATACTAACAACTTATTTATTTTTTTTATTTATTTTACTGTTATCGTTTATTATTTTTAGTATAAAAATTTATCATAACATAAAATATGTTGTTCCAAAACTTTTGGCCACCACTGTATATATATATATATATATATATATATATATATATATATATATATATATATATATATATATATATATATACACGTATATATACACACACATATATAAATATATATATATATATATATAGTAACCTAGATCGTAACTAACAATATTATTGTTATTAACCTATTTTTGTTCATTAAGCAATCAAACTATGTGGAGTTTTCTTTGTTGTCTACTTAAAAACATTCTTTTTTGGAGATGTTACTTAACTGAACACAATCTAGTTAAAAACTCATGCATGAGTATTAAACATAATGGTTTCCAACTTTTCTTAAATTTGGTTTATCAATAATTAGGATCAAAATCCAACTGAACCTTAGGTTCAGTTGGATTTTAGCTCTAAACCATTAAATATTGGTTTAATCAGATGTCACCTCAAATGCAGTGATGATCAAAAAATTTTGGTCCAATTATATTTGATAATTTTTACATATCCAAGACCTTGGGATGTAATGATATATAAAAAAGGGTTGTAATTTTCTTACTATGATAGTAATAACTATGATACTATCAAAAATAGCTGTATTTTTTCTATAAAAGAATTATTACAAAATAACAAAAAACTGCTGTTTTAAATAAACATATCCTTAACTTGCACATTGATCTGAATATCAGGCTTTTATTACTTTTACAGTATACCCAATATAATAAATCATGACATTTGTAATAGACAATATTAATTACTTGAATTTAAATTATAGTCACATTTAGGTAACTTTTAACTTTAGAAATTATAATTTAACATACAAATACAACTTATCTAAAAACATCTATAATTTTGTAGTCCTAACATATCTTTAAGATCTAACATATTTTATTTGACGATAGCAATAATACACTTGAATTAATTAAATTTGTAAGCTAAACAAACCAACTTGTTATTTTCACATTTAACCAAAACATGACTGACTGCTATATGCTATATATTATACCTATATAATATAGATAACACAGTAACACTACTTTTTTTTTTCTGTTGAAAATAGACAAACTTGAAAAACACCAAACAATGTTTCAAATAAGCCTCGTAAAACTGTAAAACGTTTTCTTAATCCAGCAGCATTTTAATTTCAAATTAAATTTGAATATATGAAATTGGTTTTGCGATCAGCTATACTTTGATCAATTCATGATGTTTATACGCTTACTAAGTTCAGACTTGATATTAAAGTAGATGCGGACTGTTCTTATTTTAGCTGCTAAAATGATGTTCTAAAAATATTGTAAATTTTTCATTTGCATTAACATACCAAATGTCATATAACTATTTAAAATAATTACTTCTAAACAAAATCAAATGTGGCAAGTGAAACTTTGTGTTAAAACTTAAACAGATTTATATCTCAGGAATAGATGGAAAATAATGCAATTACTGTCTTCTTATTAACAACTTTTATCATCAGATCTGTCATTTGTAGTGAAATCACATTTTGACAAGGCGCATAATTTCATGCAATAAAAACTTTGAACGCCCGGAGAATGCAGATAGTTCAAAAATGAAGCTGGCGGAAAATGCAGATAGTCCAATTTTGTTTTACGCGGAGATTGCAGATACGGCAGTTTTGTATTTGGCGGAGATTGCAGATAGTCCGATTTTGCGCGGAGCAATCGGCATATTTCTTGATGTGGTAATTATTTTATGATTAAAAATATTATGTAATGTGAACGAGTTTTATTTAATAATTTCTATATATATATTGCTAGCATATTAAAATATAATAGCATGAAAGCAATCTTTTTAAAATTTTTTGTCTATTATCTTTATCGTTCAATTTTGCCAAACGGCAGCAATTAAAATTTAGGTGTTACTGCATTTGAAACAAAAATTTTTTTTTATTTCATATTTTTATAATATTCATTAAAAAAAAATAATTTTTTGAATAGTTTTTCCAATATTTGATCAATAAAGGGTTAATGAAATCTAGATCCAGACTGTGCGCTTATTTACGTAAATTTAGAATGTGTGTAAAAGATCATTAACCTAAATCATCAAATGATAAAGAATATTATTTTGAGTGGATACACACTTTTCTAATATTAAAAATCGTAGATATAAAAACTTTATGAGATGCAGAGCTGGCGATATATACTACAGAAATCTAAGAAAATATTCATTTCAAAGTGCAAATTTTTTCTTATCTAACACACATAAAGACTCTTACTCTCAAATTAAACCGCTCCACCGGCATGTTAGCAAAAATTCGACGCTACGTTAATTTTGAAACATTACTATCAATATATGACTCAATTTTTGGTTCACATTTAAAATATGCAAGCCAAGTTTTGGGATAATCTAAAACCGCCTGTTTTTCTAAAATCGTTTCGCTTCAAAATAGAGTAATATGAATAATTAATTTCTGCCCAAGAAACTTTCCTACTGACATCCTGTATCTAACATCCAAAGTTCTTCGTTTCCATGATTTCATCCAATTTTTAATTGTTCATTTGTCTGGGATAAACAACGCGGTCTCCTTCCTTCCATATTTCGTAACTACTTTAATAGTAGGACAACGTTTGGGCATAACCTAAGAACAGTCACTCTTAACAACTTAACCATTCCACAAAAACAGACAACTAAACATGGAATAAATTCCATTACATATCAGTGTATCCTTTCTTAGAACACCCTTCCGTACACCCTAAAAACAGATTTTGTCCTTAGATCCAAGAATCTGTTCTTAAAGTCACTCCATCATTTCTACCTAAAAAGTTACGCTTAACTTTACTCTTTACCTCTATAACTTTTTTCTTTATGTTTATGTACATTTTATAATTTCTTATTTGTGTATATGTGTATATATCTATGTATATGTGAATACATTATAATAATTATTTCACCTATATTTTAACTCTTTTAAAAGTCTGTTTTATAAGTGTTACTTATAAATTTTTGTAAAGTTCTACTTTTACTATGTGACTAGTTTATTCCTTATGATTTTCTCTTGTCTTTTCTTTATATTATTTTGGTCATTGCGTTTTATTAGTGAATCACTATTTGCAATGATAAATTTACTTTATAACAATAAAAATGGAAAAAATAACTATTAATCAACATTTTAACTTATTGAAGCTTTTGCAATTATTTTAAGCTACTATTGTTTTTTTGTGTAAATTTGATCATAAGTTTTAACCATAAATTAAGAAAAAGTATTAAAAAAATACAAATTTGGTCATGAATTTTAAACTTACATGCAAAGTTAAAAAATACATTTTAAAGAAATATGCTTGTCGTACTTGAATTATTCAAAGTCTTGCTTTTAAAAATATCTTTTTGGCAATTAAAAGCTTTAAAATGTTTAGTAATTAAAAGCTTTAAATTCTTATTTCCAATAATAGCACTGTTCAAATTTTGAAAATTTGTAAGTTAAAAAATATATAAATTATGTTGTATTGATTTATGATGCAATTTATAATAAAACTGGGAAATTAAAGACATTTAAGGCAAAAAATGTAAAAAACTAATTTGCTTGATTAGCATAGAGTTCAAATCTTTTTTCAAAAATAAATTTGAAACAATATATGCTACATCAAAATTTTTGTTTATCTATTATTTATGTAATCATGATAAATAATAATCATCATGATGATTTATGATGATCATATGAAATAAGACTGAGTAACTGATATCAGTAACATCAACAAAATGAGTAAGCAACAGTTTTCTATAACAACATATAAGCATAAAATTATTTTATTTAGTTAACAATATTTTAGACAACTAAAATAAAAAAAATGAATTAGATAAAATGTTTATTGTTTTCACTTTTTTATTCTTTGCTTCCACTGCAACCAGGGGCGATTCTAGGAAAAATACGAGGGGGGGTGAAATATGTTAAAAATACCGACTCAAAAATCCTATCCTAAAAATAGATATCGCCACTGTAAAAGGTAATTATATCGCGACTATCGTATATAAGCAGATTTTAAAAATACTCAAAAAACTTGTTGTTTTTAAATTCTATAAAAGTCATGTTGAAAAATAATCCATGAAATTTACCGACTATAACTTTTTTTCAAAAAAATATCGACTTTAAGTTTGATTTTACAATTGCTAGGGGGGTGTAACACCCCCCACACCCCCCCGTAAAATCGCCCCTGACTGCAACACTTGATTAAGTATTTGAGTTGCATGCTCTTTCAGAAGATGTTTCAAGCTTAATGTTCGCCAACTATCATAGCAACTTTTACCTTGACAACAGATTTAAATTCCAAATATGCAACAATATATCTTCATGCAATTTTTCAGCAACCTCGCTCATGAGGCTCTCAATGATATTGAGAACCTCATGAATGAAATAGCTGTTGATGCTAGTTGCTCGCCTGTCCTGATTAATCTGAATATTTGGTCAACTATTTTAGGCTAATTTCTTAGCTTTCACCTTTTTAGGATCAATTTTTCCGGAAGAATTCTATTCCTTTTTTCTTTCTAATATAAATAAATTACAAAATAAAAAAAAGTAAAACACTTAAACAGCTTTTTTCCAGACTTAATTTTTCATGAACGTTAAACGCTAAAAGTCTCTTCACATCTCTCTTAAATCTTGCTAAGTTCAAACATATTTTATCGAATCTAACTCTCTTTATTTTACAAAATAAAAACTAAAGAGCGTTTCAAATATTTGTTTCGAATTGGAATGATTTTGAATTGTATCGAATTAGTTTCGAATATGAATGATTTCAAGAGAGTTCGAGCAGTTGCGCGTGATTGGAAAAAATTTGTAACCATTAAATTGCCAATAAGATCGCTAACTTTTTATTAGGGATCGCTAGTGTACGATATACTAAAAATTTAGTGTACAGTTTACCGTATAGTATACCATTAAGCATTACATAAACTAAACATTTTACTTATTGATTTTTTTAAATACTATTATTATTAATTTATTTCAGAACAGAAAACCATAGAATAAACAATCTTAAACCTTAAAACGGTGAAGAGCAGCACAAACAGCGTGGTATAAAAATATAACAACTTAACAAATTAAAATTTTTACTAAGTAAATCTAAGAAACAAAAACTGAATTAAAAAAAAAACACTTTAATTATGATAAGTCAAATAATAGTCCAGTATTTTAATTAATTAAGATAATATAAATACCCGATTATCAAGTGAGTCCAAAAATATTTCACAAATAAAAGTAAACAGGTATACTAATCTGTATACTAACTTTTAGTATACCAAGTATACGGTAAAGTATACCATAAAGTTAGTATACCGTATACTGTAACCGGCGATCTCTATTTTTTATTCAAGTGCCACTCCTCAAATGTTTCTAATAATTAGTTTTACAAATTTATTAGCTAAACTTTTCATAGTTTTTTTCATCATAGCCTTTTGTGTCATGGTTAAAACTTTATAATTACTTAATTACTTAAAATTAATGAAAATTTAATGGAGTGGATGGATACATGGCCAATATGTGGTAATGAAAAACCTTATTTTGGCTTTTATCATTGCTTATAGAAAAAAGTTTATCGAATTTTTAATATATTTAACACACGCTAAATAGATTTCCCGAAATAGCACGTTGACCTCGTCTACATATGAATTTTACTTTTTAATACGTTTATATTTCATTTGCACTTATCACATTTTTAAAAAATATAAGTTACGTTATATTTTCAATTATATTATATAATTAAAAAGGCTGGGAGGAGTTAGACTTTAGAATATAATTAATGGTAAAACTATTAATAAAACCTAAATATAACTTAATCTGACGAAAACATTTATAGTCTTCATGTTTATTTAGAGCACGTTTACATGGAATTTCATGTCGGAGAGAAATGAAATATTTTCATTTCGGTCTTTAATAAACCACACATATCTGTTTACATTCACTAGGCGAAATGAAGTTCATTTTGATGAGAATTTCATTTCTGTCATTTTGACCGAAATGAAATTTTATTTCGGTTATCGTTTTATCATGTTAACAGTTTTTAATCGAAACGCGCATGCTTAAAATTTACATGATTGACATATTAGTTTTTCTTTAACGCGGTATTGGTTAATCGAAACAATCGAAAAATTTTATTCATTGTGATGTAATATTGTCACATTTGTGATATTGTCAAAAAAATTTAAATTCAATAAAAACAGTAACAATTATATGATTGTGTACGACCAAAATACTTTTTTTTTATTCATAACAGTTTATATTGAAACCACATGTATTTTTAATATAAACTCTTATGAACTGAAACCACATGTGTTTTTAATATAAACTGTTATGAATAAAAAAAGTATTACAAAACTTTTAATTTTTTTTGGTGATGCTTAGAAATTTTTTAAAGATGCATGTTCATAAAAGAAATGAGTTACAGTTGATTACCATTTAACCTTAATAATTGAAGTAACACCAATGTTGTAACCATAGCTATATTACCTAAAGCTGAAATAAAACAGCTGGTCAACGAAGCAATGTTCTTGTATATATAATTGTTTATAGGTGCCATTTTGAAATGAAGCTTGAAATGCGCGCTTAGTTAAACTTTAAGGGTAACTTAACTGTGGCTGTAAGCGAAATCAATTGTATATTGCTTAATCTCTTAAACGTTTTGCTATCTTGAGTGCAATCACATTATAGCTGTCAGTTTAGCGACTGGCAGAAACATTTTTTAAATTTAGGAAAAGTTGGCTTTAAGCCACGCAAGCTATTAGTTGACTACGAAAATTCTTTGATTACCATATTTGAAGGATAAATCTGACTGATAGGATATTAGTCACTTTTGCTAAAACTCACGGCTAGAGCTTTAAATGGCTGAAATAATATTAAATAATATTAAACAATTTTTTATAAACCCAGCCCCGTTTTTACAAGTTGAATGCCCTCTAGCTAAAATATCAAGGCGTCTTAATCCACTTACACTCAGATATTAAATGGCTGTCCACTCTCCCCCTGTATAGAAACTATGGAAAGTTTTCCACCTAGGATATTCTTATTACACCCCGCCACTCCGTACTTGTTTATTAAATTTATGAAGAGTTCCAGCCAGAACATTAAAAGTCTGTTTTACCTTAAGTATTTCTCCTAAATATAGACTTTAATACATCTTGCGTTCGAATTTCTAATGTCATTACATAATAGTTTCATATTAAGAAATGCTTAAATGTTTTAAAGTAATATTTGTTTCGTTTATAATTTGTATTAGACAAATATTCGCATTACGGAATAATATTCATGCTTCGAATTTTTTCATCGTTTATAACGTTGCCTATACGAATATTTCTTCGTAAAAAGAATATTTTGTTCGTATTTTAAGTAATAGATAAAAAAATAGTAATTTGCACACATATGACCATCAATAACATATGGAATTTAGTTTACAACTCAGGCCATTCAGCTCAATTAGTAGTAATAGTAATAGTAATAATAATAAAATGGAGGGGGAGGGGGAGGGGGAGGAGGAACTAGGCGAGGTTATAGATCTGAACCCCGCAGTTTTGTGAGACCACGAAATTGTACTACAAAGCTTAGCGGCTTTGTAACTTCTTTTTAAACGGTTATTGTAAGAAATATATGAAAGTAATGTGATGTGTAAAGCGTGGATATTTGTTGCTACATGTTGTAGTACACTTTTTCTCTATTTAGATCTGGTTCCTGATTGTACAGTAGAAGTTTGCATTCGTGGCCTTCGTCATTTTATTGGTCGCTTTGGAGCACCAGTTCAATTTATTTGTGACAATGGTTTCAACTTTTTTGATGAAGAAACACAAAACATCTCGAATTCACGACGTATACATTGATGTTTAAACATTCCTGCAGCGCCTTGGTGGGGAGGAGTATTCGAAAGGATGATCCGAACTACCAACACTTAAAAAAAGCCTTAGCACAACAAGATTTGCATATGAAGAAATGCTGACGATACTGGCTGAAGTTGAATTACAAATAATCGTCCAATCACATTTGTTTATGAAATACTTAGAGACGAGCCTCTCACTCAAAATCATGTTATATTTAAAATAAAAATGCCTCTGGAATCTCTGAATCCTAATAATTTTACAGTTCAAAGCGAAGATAAACAAAGATATTTACATCATTATGTGATTTTGCACCACCACTGGGATGTTAGGAAGAAAGAATATTTAATTAATTTACAAGAACTTCACAAAACCATTACAAATCAGAATTCGGGATTTCAAACAAAAGTTAGCGACGTCGAGTTAATTGATGACTCAAAAGTTCCACGTTCAGTTTGGAAAATGGGCATAATTTAAAGTTTTATCCCATCCAGTAATGGGCAGGTACTGGCTGCAGAAGTACGGGTAATCTCTAACAATAGACCACTTATTGTTAAGAGAACAGTTAACAAGTTTTACCAGCTAGAAGGACACTAAGAATCAAATCAATTAATTAAAGTAACATTTGAGAAAAAGATTAAGATTCAAAATGATAATATTAAAGTGCCGACCGCAGTGATGCTTTAGTTCGCTAACACGCCAGCCATATTAGCTTCTTTGAGCGTGACCGCAAAATAGTACTATAAAGCTTAGCGGCATGCGCAGGATCTCTCTCTCTTTCTTTCTCTCTCTCTCTCTCTCTCTCTCACTCTCTCTCTCTCTCTCTCTCTCTCTTCCTCTCTCTCTCTCTCTCTTCTTCGATACACTTGGTGCAACTGAAGTCTTTGTAAACGGTTATCTTATTAAACTAGTATACTATAGTTACTAATTTAGTGACATTTTTCCCAGCTAGCACACTTACGTTGGGCCAACGTATGTAAAACCATCGCGAACGTCGGCTGTTTTTTCCAATGCAAAACTAACGTTGATCCAATGTCATATGTTTAATGATGAAATTAATACCGACGGAACTAAAAACAACTGGAAAATTTACATTGGTCTAACGTATGCTTTTACATCGCAAAAAGTTAATTGCTTTTACGATGTAAATCCAACGTTGATCCAATGTATTTAAATTGACATTGATTCAACCAACGTTGAATAAATGTATGTTTTTACATCGCAAAAAGTTTATTGTTTTTACGATCTAAACCCAACGTTGATCCAATAATCCCAGCTAACACAATACGTTCGGGCACGTTCTAAGAACGTTCTGTAAAAGTTCTTTGAGGTATTGAGTATTTTGAGTCCTCCGGCCGATGCCTTGCAGACTTGCCCGAACCTCTCCAGGGAAGACCCAGAAGCACGTCGACCCTGAGTTTGCCTCCCCTTTGAGGAACGGGCGGAAAAAAAGAAAAGTATCTGTTTAATCCAAGTACACCGGCCTAGCCAGCTCGCCATCAATCCAAGTGACTACACTTGATCTTAGCCATTAGGCCGAGAAGCGTATAAGTTCTTTTAGCATATTCACCTAACTTTTTTTTAGCTTCAGTTTGCCATCAGTTTGGCATAAGTTAATACTGTAAAAGTCGTAATCACCAAACTTGCGCAGTTGCGTTTCAAAAAAACTTTCCTAAGTTTTTGTGTAAGTTTAGCACTGTCGGTATTCACCAAACTGAAATGGTTTCACCAAACTTTTTAGAAACTTGCTCTCCTCAATTTTCGCAAGTAAAGTTAAGTTTGTAATGAGCTGCCCTTAACTTTGGCGTAACTTTAAAATCACTTAATAATGAGAATGGCATTACATTATCATGATGCATATGTAATTCTATTGTCAGATTGATATATTATTAGGGATCTTAACATACATAAATTATATATATTATAAAAAGATTTAATAATAATCATAGATATTAATAAAAAACAACTGATTTTTAATAATATAATATCTTATTAAGATGTTATATTATTATATATATTAAGCTTAATATATCTTATATGTAATGATATAGCATCTTATATTAGATGATATATTGTCATATTGTTAATATGACATAATTTAATATCTTTATAATGTATATATATATATATATATATATATATATACACACACACACACACACACACATATATATATATATATATATATATATATATATATATATATATATATATATATATATATATATATATATATATATATATAATAGCATAACATCTTTATAAAATGTTATATTATGCGAGGATTTGTATTATACAAGTCCCTGTACAACAATATAACATCTTATAAAGATATAATATTTTTATTATTAAATATATTTTCTTCTTCAGAAATTTTTTTTAAAAAGGTACATGTCTTATTAAGTATTATGATCATAATTCATGTTGTTGTTTTAACAACTTTATAAAAGTTTAGTCAAAATGGATATTCCAATTATTCTAGCTGCATATGTTCAAGATCAAATTTGGTTTTGCTTAAAGCAATTACTCTGATGTGGAATGTCTTCAAAAACTTCATTTACCAAAAAATAATATAAGAGATATTGTCAACACTTTACACGATGATTTGTCAACAATCATATTGAGAAGCAACCCAATTTTTTCAGAAGCAAAAGTACTGATAGCACTAAGGCTTTTATCAACTGGGAGTTTTCAACCAGTAATTAGTAGGAGTTGTTAGTTAATACCAAAAAGATTAGCTACAATCTTATGATTCTTTATTGTTAAACATGCTTGTTATTAATGGATTGTTACAAATGCAACTTAAAGGTGGTGCTTTATACAGGGTTTTTATTCAACCTAAAATGCCTAGCAAACCTAAAGGTAGCGAAAATCCCAGGGAAAACCTGGAAAACTTGGTTTACAGAAGAAAAAGAAAAAAGAAATAAAATAAAATTTCTTTTTTCTCTATATGGAAATATGAAACTTTATTATTGTGTAGCAAAAATCAAACAAACCCTAATTTTTTTAACTTAGCATAATAGATTGTCAAAAGATTAATTTTTATACTGCACCCTCCTACTCTTCCTAAATTGTGATTTTATATTTTTGCAGACTTTTGGTAAGGTTACTGTATTTTTCAAGTTATTTAGAGTTTAACCTTGTAAAAGTTCACTTTTCTCTCAGATAACTAACTTGCTTTGCTTAATTAAAATATAATAGTCAATATGTATATTTCGTTCTCATGTTGTTTCATGTAATTTTAGGTGACACCTCTCATGGAAGCCAGTCAAGCTACAGTTGCACACTTCGCCAGTTTTACAAATATTTTATTCAGCACTATCATCACCTTGTCAGATGGTATGATAGTCCAGAGGAGATGGCTGAAACAAAGAGAAAGTACTTTCAATCATTCGGAGTTAAAGGTCTCCTTGGAGTAATAGATGGTACAATGATACAAATCAAAGGATTTACTATGGCTGATGAGCCAGCATATATTTGCAGGTAAACTCATCATTTTAATTTAATACCTGATCATTTTGATTTGATACCTGATCATTTTGATTATATTACTTTAGGTCATTAGTCAAAAAGTTTAAAGTATACACTGCTTGGCCTACTTACAGAGGCATAGTTAAGATGAGAAACTTAAAAAGCTTTTGTTTCACAGATTTATTCTGTCTCTGTATGTTTGCATGTAATGCATGCAAGGTTCAAAAAAAATATTTTTGCTCTATTATTCTTTATAAAAAAAAAACTTTTTTTATAAAGAATAATAGAGCAGAAATATTTTTTTTGAAATAAAAAGCATTAGCACCTTCATAAAAAGCATTAGCACCTTTTTTTTTAGGTGCTAATGCTTTTTATGCTGTATTTTATTTCACATTATTATTTTATTATAAAGGGCTTCATGTTGTTAATAATATGTAAAAAAAATATATTTGATTTATGAAGAGACATTTCTTCAATTTCACAAAGTGCAACATGTTTATTACAAAAGTTGAAGTTTTTTTTAATATTTTAAATACCACATCATAGTTCTTTAAAGTTTGAAAACATCAAGTTAGTTAACATAAGTGCTAAACTTAAAACAATATTATAATATAAGGTCATATTGTTTAAGGTGAACAGCTGTTCTAACATGGTGTCAATATTTCCCAAAAAGGTTTTAGCTGCTCTCAGGATTTTTAAAAATTTTAACATTTTGAAGATATTTAGCTTCTTTTTTTTAAAAAAGAAATCCTGTTTTGAACTGTCAGGTTGTCATTGATGCTGATGGAAAGTTTAGAGATGTTGTTGCAAAGTATCCTGGATTGTGCCATGATGCCTTTATTTTTTCTAATTCTGCATTAAAACAGACATTCCCAGCTAGCACTTATACGTTGTTAAAACATTAGAACAATGTCGCGCGGAGCGTTGGCCCAACGTCGGTTGCCAACGTTGTTTTTATATCATTATGGTTACAAATGCGACGTCGCCAACAACAAAAATCCAACGTTGGAAAAACATTTATTTTAAGTCGGTACAGTGTAGGATTTTACGTTGGCGCAGTGCTGTATATGATGCCTATTCAACGTTGTATTTTATGCTGATCCAACGTTGTATTTTATGTTTTTTCAACGTTGTATTTTATGTTTATTAAACGTTGTATTTATGTTGATTCAACGTTGTATTTTATGTTAATTCAACGTTGTATTTTATGTTTGTTCAACGTTGTATTTTATGTTGATTCCACGTTGTATTTTATGTTTGTTCAACGTTGTACTTTATGTTGATTCAACGTTGTCTTTTATGTTGATCCAACGTATTTTTGTATGTTTATTCAAGTTGTATTTATGTTGATTCAAATTTGTATTTTATGTTGAATCAACGTCGTATTTTATTTTGATTCGACGTTGCGTCTCTATATAGAAATGCCAAATACTTGGCGCTTATTGGTGCCAATACTTGGCGCCGCATTCTAGATAGATTCTATAGATAAACCATTTAGCTTAAAGGCAATACGTATACAGAAAGAACACCGTTTAACATGGTAAAGAATATATTATTCAAAAGAAAACAAATTATATATCACTACTCTCATAAAATTCATCGCTTTCTTGTTCATTATGGATTTTTTTCTTTAGTTTTTTCCTGTTTCCCGCCCTCCTTCCGCTTTCACGATCGCATGCATATCTTAACCATTGTTTTATCACCTCTTCAATATCCGCATCGGTTGATTTTACTGCTTTGTTAAGATGGAAAGCAGCATAAAGTAAAGACAATACTAAATAGTAAAAGTAAAAACAATAACAAAGTTAGACTAAAAAAGCTAATACTATAAAAAAAGCTAATAATATATAAATTTATTCAGTTGAACGTTTAATTTCAGAAGAATATTTTCAAATGGAGTTTACTAAAAATTTAAACGCAATCTTTACTCTTATAAAGCTACTGCTTAACATATAACTTAACCAACCATATACATGTAATGCTTTTTTGACCTTTCAGAGATTTACTTAACAAGTACAAATTTATTATTTTTATCAGCTGAATTACATATCAAGCTTATTTGAAAGACTATGATTTATTTATTACATGACAAGGATAATGGACACAACTGGCTGAACTGTATACAATTTAAAAATATATGTAACACAAAATAACACCTCTTGCAGTGAAAAAGCTCATATACATATATATATATATATATATATATATATATATATATATATATATATATATATATATATATATATATATATATATATATATATATATATATATATATATATATACACACATAACATTATCATTACATAGTTATTTATTTACAAACAAAGAATAACATAATGTCATTCTTGATGTTAATACTATTTTAGTGACTAATTGCCCTGGGCAAACTTTATGATGTATTCTTGTTCTCAGACTTCAATCACTTCTTTATATTTGCAAATATTTAGTTTTTGATTTGTGCTCTTCTTAAAATACCAAGTCGAATTTGGTTGGTTTGAGAAACCTGCATTTGGATCATATTCTAATGTCTGTTTTAATGCAGAATTAGAAAAAAATAAAGGCATCACGGCACAATCCAGGATACTTTGCAACAACATCTCTAAACTTTCCATCAGCATCAATGACAACCTGACAGTTCAAAACAGGATATCCTTTTCTAAAAAAAAGAAGTTAAAAATCTTCAAAATGTTAAAATGTTTAAAAATCCTGAGAGCAGCTAAAACCTTTTTGGGAAACATTGACATCATGTTAGAACAACTGTTCACCTTAAACTATATGACCTTATATTACAATATTGTTTTAAGTTTAGCACTTACGTTAACTAACTTGATGTTTTCAAGCTTTAAAGAACTATGATGTGGTATTTAAAATGTTAAAAAAAACTTCAACTTTTGTAATAAACATGTTGCACTTTGTGAAATTGAAGAAATGTCTCTTCATAAATCAAATATATTTTTTTACATATTATTAACAACATGAAGCCCTTTATAATAACATAATAATGTGAAATAAAATACAGCATAAAAAAGCATTAGCACCTAAAAAAAAATATTAAGTTTTTTTTTTATAAAGAATAATATAGCAGAAATATTTTTTTTGAACCTTGCATGCATTACATGCAAACATACATAGACATAATAAATCTGTGAAACAAAAGCTTTTTAAGTTTCTCATCTTAACTATGCCTGTGTAAGTAGGCCAAGCAGTGTATACTTTAAACTTTTTGACTAATGACCTAAAATAATATAATCAAAATGATAAGGTATCAAATCAAAATGATCAGGTATTAAATTAAAATGATGAGTTTACCTGCAAATATATGCTGGCTCATCAGCCATAGTAAATCCTTTGATTTGTATCATTGTACCATCTATTACTCCAAGCAGACCTTTAACTCCAAATGATTGAAAGTACTTTCTCTTTGTTTCAGCCATCTCCTTTGGACTATCATACCATCTGACAAGATGATGATAGTGCTGAATAAAATATTCGTAAAACTGGCGAAGTGTGCAACTGTAGCTTGACTGGCTTCCATGAGAGGTGTCACCTAAAATTACATGAAACAAAATGTGAACGAAATATACATATTGACTATTATATTTTAATAAAGCAAAGCAAGTTAGTTATCTGAGAGAAAAGTGAACTTTGACAAGGTTAAACTCTAAATAACTTGAAAAATACAGTAACCTTACCAAAAGTCTGCAAAAATATAAAATCACAATTTAGGAAGAGTAGGAGGGTGCAGTATAAAAATTAATCTTTTGACAATCTATTATGCTAAGTTAAAAAAATTAGGGTTTGTTTGATTTTTGCTACACAATAATAAAGTTTCATATTTCCATATAGAGAAAAAAGAAATTTTATTTTATTTCTTTTTTCTTTTTCTTCTGTAAACCAAGTTTTTCAGGTTTTCCCTGGGATTTTTGCTACCTTTAGGTTTAGTAGGTATTTTAGGTTGAATAAAAACCCTGTATAAAGCACCACCTTTAAGTTGCATTTGTAACAGTCCATTAATAACAAGCATGTTTAACAATAAAGAATCATAAGATTGTAGCTAATCTTTTTGGTATTAACTAATAATTCTTACCAATTACTGGTTGAAAACTCGCAGTTGATAAAAGCCTTAGTGCTATCAGTACTTTTGCTTCTGAAAAAATTGGGTTGTTTCTCAATATGATTGTTGACAAATCATCGTGTAAAGTGTTGACAATATCTCATATTATTTTTTGGTAAATGAAGTTTTAGAAGACATTCCACATCAGAGTAATTGCTTAAAGCAACACCAAACTTGATCTTGACCATGTGCAGCTAGAATAATTGGAATATCCATTTTGACTAAACTTTTATAAAGCTGTTAAAACAACGATATGAATTATGATCATAATACTTAATAAGACATGTACCTTTTTAAAAAAAATTTCTGAAGAAGAAAATATATTTAATAATAAAAATATTATATCTTTATAAGATGTTATATTGTTGTACAGGGACTTGTATAATACAAATCCTCGTATAATATAACATTTTATAAAGATGTTATGCTATTATATATATATATATATATATATATATATATATATATATATATATATATATATATATATATATATATATATATACATTATAAAGATATTATATGTTACATTATAAAGATATTAAATTATGTCATATTAATAATATGACAATATATCATCTAATATAAGATGCTATATCATTACATATAAGATATATTAAGCTTAATACATATAATAATATAACATCTTAATAAGATGTTATATCATTAAAATGCAGTTGTTTTTTTTTAATATCTATGATTATTATTAAACCTTTTTATAATATATATAATTTTTGTATGATAAGATCCCTAATAATATATCAATCTGACAATAGAACTACATATGCATCATAATAATGTAATGCCATTCTTATTATTTAGTGATTTTAAAGTTACGCCAAAGTTAAGGCAGCTCATTACAAACTTAACTTTACTTGCGAAAATTGAGGAGAGCAAGTTTCTAAAAAGTTTGGTGAAACCATTTCAGTTTGGTGAATACCGATAGTGCTGAACTTACGCAAAAACTTACGAAAGTTTTTTTGAAACGCAACTGCGCAAGTTTGGTGATTACGGCTTTTACAGTTTTAACTTATGCCAAACTGACGTCAGACTGAAGCTAAAAAAAAGTTTGGTGAATATGCTCAAAGAACTTTCATCGCTTCTCGGCCTAATGGCTAAGATCAAGTGTAGTCACTTGGATTGACTGCGAGTTGGCTAGGCCGGTGTACTTGTATTAAACTGATACTTTTCTTTTTTTTCCGCCCGTTCCTCAAAGGGGAGGCAAACTCAGGGTCGACGTGCTTCTGGGTCTTCCCTGGAGAGGTTCGGGCAAGTCCGCAAGGCATCGGCCGGAAGACTTAAAATACAGTTCTCTCTCAAAGAACTTTTACGGAATGTTCTTAGAACGTGCCCGAACGTAATGTGTTAGCTGGGATTACATTGGCTCAACGTTGGGTTTAGATCGTAAAAACAATAAACTTTTTGCGATGTAAAAACATACATTTATTCAACGTTGGTTGAATCAAAGTCAATTTAAATACTTTGGATCAACGTTGTATTTACATCGTAAAAGCAATTAACTTTTTGCGATGTAAAAACATACGTTGGACCAATGTAAATTTTCCAGTTGTTTTTAGTTCCGTCGGTAATAATTTCATCATTAAACATATGACATTGGATCAACGTTGGTTTTGCATTGGAAAAAACAGCCGACGTTCGCGATGGTTTTACATACGTTGGCCCAACGTAAGTGTGCTAGCTGGGTTAGAATATGATCCAAATGCAGGTTTCTCAAACCAACCGAATTCGACTTGGTATTTTAAGAAGAGCACAAACCAAAAACTAAATATTTGCAATTGTAAAGAAGTGATTGGAGTCTGAGAACAAGAATACATCATAAAGTTTGCCCAGGGCAATGAGTCAATAAAATAGTATTAACATCAAGAATGACATGTTATTCTTTGTTTGTAAATGAATAACTATGTAATGATAATGTTATGTATGTATATGTATGTATGTATGTATGTATGTATGTATGTATGTATGTATGTATGTATGTATGTATGTATGTATGTATGTATATATATATATATATATATATATATATATATATATATATACATATATATATATATATATATATATATGAGCTTTTTCACTGCAAGAGGTGTTATTTTGTGTTACATATATTTTTAAATTGTATACAGTTCAGCCAGTTGTGTCCATTATCCTTGACATGTAATAAATAAGCCATAGTCTTTCAAATAAGCTTGATATGTAATTCAGCTGATAAAAATAATAAATTTGTACTTGTCAAGTAAATCTCTGAAAGGTCAAAAAAGCATTACATGTATATGGTTGGTTAAGTTGTATGTTAAGCAGTAGCTTTATAAGAGTAAAGATTGCGTTTAAATTTTTAGTAAACTCCATTTGAAAATATTCTTCTAAAATTAAACGTTCAACTGAATAAATTTATATATTATTAGCTTTTTATATAGTATTAGCTTTTTTAACTTTGTTATTGTTTTTACTTTTACTATTTAGTATTGTCTTTACTTTATGCTGCTTTCCATCTTAACAAAGCAGTAAAATCAACCGATGCGGATATTGAAGAGGTGATAAAACAATGGTTAAGGTATGCATGCGATCGTGATAGCGGAAGGAGGGCGGGAAACAGGAAAAAACTAAAGAAAAAAATCCATAATGAACAAGAAAGCGATGAATTTTATGAGAGTAGTGATATATAGTTTGTTTTCTTTTGAATAATATAATCTTTACCATGTTAAACGGTGTTCTTTCTGTATACGTATTGCCTTTAAGCGAAAGGGTTTATCTAAAGAATCTATTTAGAATGCGGCGCCAAGTATTTGGCATTTCTATATAGAGACGCAACGTCGAATCAAAATAAAATACGACGTTGATTCAACGTAAAATACAAATTTGAATCAACATAAATACAACATTGAATCAACATAAATACAACGTTGAATAAACATAAAATACAACTTGAATAAACATACAAAACAACGTTGGATCAACATAAAATACAACGTTGAATCAACGTAAAGTACAACGTTGAACAAACATAAAATACAACGTGGAATCAACATAAAATACAACGTTGAACAAACATAAAATACAACGTTGAATCAACATTAAATACAACGGTGAATCAACATTTATACAACGTTTAATAAACATAAAATACAACGTTGAAACAACATAAAATATAACGTTGGATCAGCATAAAATACAACGTTTAATAGGCATTATATACAGCACTGCGCCAACGTAAAATCCTACACTGTACCGACTTAAAATAAATGTTGTTCCAACGTTGGATTTTTGTTGTTGGCGACGTCGCATTTGTAACCATAATGATATAAAAACAACGTTGGCAACCGACGTTGGGCCAACGCTCCGCGCGACATTTTTCTAATGTTTTAACAACGTACAAGTGCTAGCTGGGATTGGAACAGAGGGATTAACGCTCCGTTTGTTTCTAAATATGAGGATCCGTTAAATTATTTATATCACCTATATTTCTATAAAAATTCTGATTTATTTAAAATCTCTGTAAATTTTGTGTATTTTTAACTTTTTTTTTTTATGTCATTAATTTATTTCCAATATTATTTTTGTATTACTGTAATCATAGATCAGCACAATTTAGTAGTGAATCACTATTTCTAGTGACTTGTATTTTATAACAATCTTATTAACACAAAAGAAAATGATATTGATATTGACGCATTCGTTTGTTTTTCTTAAAACTCTCTTAAGAATTTTTTGAAATGATGCTATTGTAATGCAAAAAAGTTATTCGTAAATGGCTCTCAATGTAACTATTAATGTAAATATTGTTTCCCCGTCTCTTTTCACCTTGATTGAATGAATAAGTTTAGTATGATTCATTTGATTTTCAAATAGCTTTTAACTTTACGGAAACTATATTCTTTTGCCCATTTATATAATGTTTAAATCAGTGTTCCCATAATTTTCTTTGCTGGTAAAGTTTAAAGTTTTCAATAATATTTGTAAGCTCCCCTTTCTCACCGCAAAGTTATCAAGTAAGGAATATGTAAATGAATTTTACACAATGTAATTCAGATACTAGTCTAATATTCTCTTTTTATGGTACTTATTCTGCATGTATCCTAATGCTGCATATCGTATAGTTTAAACCGAATTTTAAAGATGGTGCTAGTAGCATTGCACAATGTGGTACTTGAGTACATAACGTTAACCAAAATTAAAAAGTTGTTAAAACGATTATGGTATATTTATAGTTATACTATGATAACTTAGTCTCTGTGAAAGTTTCATCCTTCTAGCTTAAATAGTCTGTGAGAAATTTTGGGCTAATTTGAGATAATCGAAAAAAACTTCAAAATTAATTAAAAAGAATTTTGTTATGAAACTTTAATAACACGTTTCATATTATTAAAGTAACATTGTTGTCTTTTTACAGGTTTAGTAATAAGCCAAGTTCTCTTCTGTGAAGATTAAAAGACAATTTTACCGCAATACACTGGTTTTGTGCTCCTTCCTTTAAAATTGGTTTTCACGGATCTGCAGTTACTTAAAACAGA
The DNA here is from genome assembly GCF_058129835.1 of Hydra viridissima. Classification (NCBI taxonomy): domain Eukaryota; kingdom Metazoa; phylum Cnidaria; class Hydrozoa; order Anthoathecata; family Hydridae; genus Hydra; species Hydra viridissima. The sequence goes on from NW_028324303.1 coordinate 19,866,444, forward strand.
TCCTCTCAAAGTTAAAGTACATAAGTTGATCTAACATTTCAGCTATTCGCGACTATTATTTTTATGATACGAAATTTTTTTTATGTTAAATATTTTCAAAAATGCCAGATCCCAGACATGTTGATTTGAAACGTTTTTTTGTGTTGCTGTTAATTTAAAAAAATATTTTTTTGCTAGATTGAATTGATTAAATGAAAAATAAAAAAAGTAATTGATAATTGAAATCTCATTTACTCAGAGATCCAGGGTCGTCTTAAGTAATTCGGCCCCCGTGGCCTACTAAAAATAATGCGCCCCTCTTCCTAAGAAAATACACAGAATGGCAAATGGGAGCGGCGTCTCCGGAAACGTTTTACAAAAGTGTCAGAATTAGAAAAAATCTATTTATTACTTTTATACTAAACAAAAATGAAATTTAATTAAATCAAAAAACATTTAAGAACAAAAACAAACCTTAACCTGAACAAATGTAACTTATATATTTATTTTCCTGGCTTTTTCTCTGGCAAACTGATCAATAATCTCACTAGTATTTAAATTATCAAATAAATCTCACTCAATGGATAAAATACTTAAATGATTGAGTTTGCTCTGCCCCAAAGAAGATAGTAAGTATTTTTTATTGTTTTGATTGCTGAAAATGATCTTTCGCCACTGCAGTTTGTAGTTGCAATACATAAAAATATGCGCAGTGCTGTGGTTACGTTTGGAAATGTAGATTCAATTTTTAACTCGATAATTGTCTAACCAAAAGTTATTGATGTTAGACAACAAGTAATTTTTAAATACAAGGTTGGCTTGATGGCATCTATAACATATGCAGTGTGTATAATAGTTCTATTAGTTAAATAATTTGTTAAACTAAGTTATAGTATTGTTAAAAATATATGTTTATCATTATTAATTAATTTTTAGCGAACATATATGTAAAAGGAAAAGCACTTACCTTTTGAATGTATTAATATAATTTAGTAAATTCAGTCGGCAAATACTATAATACTAAAACTATATCAATTTTATTTTTGTCGTGTAATCTTCATTAAGGTAAACATCAGTGACCCATTGTGCGTTCCTAACTTTATTAAATAATACAATTTGCGTTTTGGTAAATAAATACGCCCGGGCGGCGAGTATACGTAGGTGGTCTGTTTTCATTTAAGCCGTCTATCGAAGTTTAAGACATCCTAAATTATTTTAACATTATTTGTCAGCACATTTAGAAGAAATTAAAATCAGTTAAATATTTTAAGAAAGGGTTTTCATTTAAAAATAACTGAAAACCAATAGATTAAAAAATTAATTTTTATAAAACTAATAAATAAATGACTAATAACTAACTAACTAATAAGAACAAAAAAATACAGATATCACAAATAAAAATTGCCGCCCCTAAAAGGCTTGCATCCTGGGACTATAGCCCATTTAACCTTATGGTTAGGGCGGTCCTGCATGGATCACCTAACTTGATTAAAATACAAGTTTTCCCCTGATATTTACATTTTCTTAAAATTTTGTAGTTTACTGGAATATAATATTTCAATTGGAATAAACCAGAGCAACTTTATATTTATGTATTGTCTTAATTTAAATAAAATCTTTAAAATCAAAAATAAAACTGTCGAAAAAGAGATTTAAGATGAGGCATTTTCTTTAGCATTTTGGTTAGAAAAATGGAACTATTATAGTACTTTACGTTCAAGTTTTTAGAATTTTACATGTAAATATTGTTGACAACGCTGTATATAGGAGAACATGGGGTAAGAAGACGAAAGGGCCAAGATGAAGACCTACCGTTATCTTCAAAGCTCACCTAAATATGAAAACTGACTGTAGCTGAAAGGAAAGTAGATTAATATACTAGATTTTTTTATGCTTTCGTTATAAATTGTATTTTTGGGATTAAAGATAAGTATTAATAAGATTTTTCCTATAACAAGAAAAAAAAAAATTTATACACTTGTATTTCATTTATTTCATTACTACATCACCAGCTAAAGGTAAGTGAGAATTTCTCATTCAGTTTGTTTAGTTTAGAAGCCATGCAACTAGTATTAAGCAATGATAACATATTTATGTAGAGTTCTGAATCATTTTGAAGATTGTGTAGCCAAGAGGCAACATGATTCGTTCGTCGTATTGCCAAAGTACATGTTCTACTATAAACTTGTACTGTATATTGCTGTTGTGTAGCTTAGTCATTATTACATTGCTTTATTATGCATTAAAATATTTTCTTTTACACTTGTTTTGTTTTGGTGTGTTGGAATTTTCTATGAACTGATTAGTTGGCTTTTTTTGCATAGCCCTATATAAATATATAGTTAGTTTTAAAAACTACAAAACCATTTATTACTTGTCTTATAAACAAGAATTTATGATATCGTGTTTCTTCAGAAGGTATGGTATCATGGGATTTACTTTTTTTAAAAGTTGCTATCTTGTTCCGCATAAGGGGCAAGATAACAATTTGAGGTAACATTGTTGAATTAATTTTTTCCAGCATAATTTCAGTTTTTATGAGGTTTTTTTTAAATACATAATATCACTTCTTGATAAAGTTTTACTAATTAAAACAGTTATTGACCAAGATATAAGTGCTTTTCAAAACGTTAGTTATCTTGTCCCACATTCCTATACAACGCAATATCAAATTGCAACGACTTCACAAATGAAATTCAAAGGAATTTAGTTTTAACAATGTTAAAACCTCTCAAATTTACAAATTTTAGTATTAACCCCGTTAACGAAAATTTTTCGTCATTCACAACTGAAAACGGAATATTTTAAATTTAAACATACTTAAGGACATTTTCTCAATACAGTTTTTTAACAAATTAGTAACAATTATAAAAATGTAGAAACACTATAAGGTAAAATTATCATTAACTAGAGAAGCAAAATAATTAAGGAGTTTTTTTACTCTTTTCTGTTTAAACAAACTTTTTGTTCTAGGTATCTAACGTTTTATATTTATTTCTCAAAGAAACATGTCAATAGTTCTTAAACTTTGAAGCGCTTTTGTTCTTGTATTCAAAGTCAAGTAGTTCATTCTTGTTAGTAATGAGGGGCCAATATTGTTGCAATTTTTTTAAAGTCTGAAGTTAAATTTGAACAAAAATAATTTTTTGACAATAACGAATGACGATTAAAAATTTCAAAGCTATCTGACTTTAAATTGAATTAAAATGTTATTATGGCTACCGTTAACAAGAGGTTTGTCATAAGAACTTTTTAATAGAATTTTTAATTTTAATTACCATTATTATTTACAAATAGATAAAATTGCGAATACAATCCTTTTTACTGGGAAAGAACTTTGCTGCGGTGTTTTGCAATGTGGAAAAAACCCAAAAAAAGCAATATAATTATATATTAGAAAACAGACTAATGTAGAGTTAAACTTCTAGTTAAAGACTAGTGCACTAAACGTACTTAAACTTCTGTTCTCCGTTATAAGTTTTGAAAACTTATTCGGAACACTTATGTAATGGTTTCATAAAGGAAGCTTTTTTTATATAGACTTTTTTCTAAGCCGTACACGAAAACCAATTTCTTAGGTCAAGATATTGAGACGTCAAATGAATTTTAAACAAAGTCTAAAAAATTTTAAAATCGGAGTGAAAATTCGTTGTTTTCTATATTTTTATTCGACGAAAGATTTTCGAATAAACTTAAATGAAATAACATGATTTTCGAATTTTTTTTTGGCGCATAAAAAAAAAAACAGCGGCAAAATTCCGTTCATTATTCAAAAGAAGAAAAGTTTTAAAGATTTTCTTTTAAGACATTTTTAAAAGGTATTCTTTTGTTCTTGTGGAATTTAAACTATGCGTTATACGGTCAGGAGGTTAGGCACGAAAAGGAAAAAAGTAGACTTTTTTAAAAATAAATTACAAATTTTCATTTCAGGTATCTCATTTTAAGAGTCAGAAGTTTCAAATTATATTATTCCAAAAAAACTTTTTTTTTTAATCTTAAAAAGACAAATCCTAAATCCAAATCCAAATTTAGAGTTATATTCTGCTAATTTAAACAAATTCTTACATTTGTATGAATCCTTTCCGAATGTTTTACAATGTAGTAACATAAAATTTAACTATTCACTAATTCCGCGGTTCGCTTCAAATAAATGTGAAAAACTAACGGACAGAAAAATAAATAAATAATAAAGGAAAATTAAATGAAAAAATCCCCCCATTTGTATTACACAGCAAAATAACAATTAAAATATTATCACAAGTCTTTATCATCCTAACTAAAGTGGAATTTATAAAAGTAAATCTGCACTGTGCACATAAAAAGATGTTTCATATATCTCCACCGATGAAAATAGGATAACAAAATTAATTTTAAGGTCTCATCCGTTAGTCTTTACATTCAAAACAAATGGTACTCAATTTATGGTTTTAAAATTAAAATAGTAATTTAACCCTTTATTGCCAGGAAACTCTTAGGATTATTTATATTAGCCAGCACCTTATAACAAATTTCGGCATATAAGTTAACTCGTAGTCGGCAACAATTTTTTAAAAATAGATTACATATGAATCAAATATATATGTACAGAATATATTTAGTGTTTGTCTATTGTTTTTGTTTTTTTTTAAATACCGCTCTTGTAAGTAAAACGAATTTTTATGCTAACTCGATTAGAATAATATTAGAAAAGAGAGAGAAAAAAAAAGTCTCAGTCGAGTAGCGGATCAAATCTTTACGAAATAATAAGACAATAGACTGTTAATATTTTTATCTTTATAACTGATCATTCTAAATATTATTTACTGTTTTTGCAAAAAATGTATGCTCGAATAGCATTTCTTGTAAATTTAATACTCCGGAATTTGTAGGAATATCGTTTAAATTTTTATATATAAATGCCAATGACTACAGTGAACATTTTGGCACTCTTTATCCCAGCCGATTATATATACAGTAAACTCCTAATTATTCGAACTGGAACTTATTTGAATTTCCCTTTTATTCGAAGCAACTTTCCTTCCTGTTAGTTTTTCTTGACAAACTCAAGCAGATGTCCGATTTTCAGTTATTCAAAAGTAAATTCTTTTAAAATTAGGCTTCGAATGACCGCGAATTTACTGAATCACTTTCATCAACGAAGACTTGAAAAATCTGTTTTTACGGTTTCAAATCTTTCTGTTACGATTCAATAAAAACAAACGGGTTTTTTTTTCCCTCTCCTAATAGAAAGGTATTATTAAGTAAGGATTCGTTGAGTATTAAACTTGTTCTCACATGTGCAATGCAGTGCAGTTCGCGTTTAGTGAGATTTAATATGGTCAATTTATATTAAATCAACTTTAGCTAAGCATGCAAATCACGTCAAGGTTCCTTTCTTCTTGCATGCTATTCTCTTAAGACATTGCGCTTAATTGAAAAACTTCGACCATCTAAGTACTAAATAAAAAAAGAAAATAAAGAAAAAAAAGAAAAAAAAATCCTTTTTTGAAAAATTTTAACAGCATTTCTATAAATGTAATTTAAAATAACACAATATAAATCAACGTATGTATAATTAATAATATAAAAAAGATTTTCTAAAACTTACACCGTTAACTTTTTTAATTATTGCTTTAACTGATAATACTTAACTCAAAGATGTAATATTCCTTTTAAATGCTTTCTCCTTTCTTTTAGGAAACCAAAATGAGCTTGTATACTTTTAAAAACAGTGAATTAGAAAAAAAAGTGAGAGATTTCGAGTTGTCTGAACTGCCTCTAAACTTCTCTGATTTAATTGGCGAAGGTAGTTCATGTAAAGTGTACAAGTCAGTTGTACAGAAGAAAATTTTAGGAGTTAAAGTTTTTAAAATGCAATTTTCAAAGAAACGTATTTGGACGGTTTCTGATCAATTAAGACAACTCCAGCATAAAAATATTGTTCAATTCTATGGGTTTAGTTTACGCCCTACAGCTCTTTGTTTTGAGATTTGCTGTGTTCAACTTAATGATGTGATTGTACATTCGTTAAAAGACTTAATGATTATTCTAAATGACAATGATTATTTCAAATTAAGTGAAAGGGTCGACTATAAAAATCAAGCATGCGAAGGAATAGATTATCTCCACCAAAATAATATCATACATCGCGATATCAAACCAAATAACATGCTAGTGAGTGGCACTTTAGAAAATCTTATTGTAAAAATTTCAGACTTTGGAGATATGACAACAATAAAGAACACAGCAATAAGTAACGCAACAACTGTAAACGGAACAAAATTAGAGGGTTTAACAATAAGCTATGTAGCCCCAGAGATTGCTAAAATAAGTACGAGTTTTCTTTCAGTATCGACAGATATTTATGCTATTGCTATTTCGAGTTTTGAAATTTTATCCAACCTTAGCTCACCTTGGGAAAATAATTTGCCTTTGTTAAACGATGTTTTCCTTCTTGATGCAATTAAAAACGATGAAAGACCAAATGTCGGCATATTAAAAAATCTCTATCCTGAAAATGAGAAGGAGATTTGTCAACTCATTCACCTAATAACATTAGGTTGGAAAACCTTACCAGAAGAAAGATTACCACTGGCAGATGTAAAAAAAGTTTTTTGTTTTTTTAAATTACCAAGAATTTGTTTACTATCATTTTCAAAAAAATATTCAGTTTGATTTTTTAGTTACTCAGAGGATTGAATTTAATAAGTAGTAAAAGATTGGATGTAGAAAATGTAAATGTAAGTCACACTTTTTAACATTTTCTATTATTTTACGACTCATCATTTGGCTTAACAAAATGATAGAATACAAATCTCTTCTTAGAACGAACCAGAAGTCATTATTGAAAATGTTACTAACTCGGTAAGCATTAGCAACTTTTAGCATTCAACTTATAACTTTATCTCCTAATTCTTACAGTATATTATGTTTGAGGGCTAATACTTAGTACTTTTAATAGCTAGTACTTTACAGTTTCATTTTTCAGCACAAAGACTCTTGTTCATTTACAGAACCACATGTCACAAGAATAACTGTTGAAAAAAACGAAATCAGTACGTAACTCCATTTACTATTATTATTCCTTAGATTGTTTTTTACCCATAAGATATTTTTTAATGCATTACCATAAAAAAAAATTTTTTTTCACTATTCCAATTGTAGCAGCGTCTTCCTCCAACTGAAATAGCAAAAAATTATATATCAATGATGACAGATCCTGATTATATATACAAGAAATTTATTAACAAAAAAAAAGATCAGGAGATAACTATAAGTTTGGAGAGGTCATATTTAAAAATATTATAAACAACTTTTTGGTTTACGTAGGATATAGAGTGTTTGCATGTAAAAACATTCAAAAAGGAGAATTTATAGTTCAGTACAGGGGAGATTTATTCCTAAAGTGTGAAATGATAAAAAAAGAAAAAGTATACGAACAAACTAATGCTGGGAGTTAAGTATATGACTTTATGCACGATAACATTGAATACAGGTAATAAACTTATCTTGCTTATTTCTATTTTTTGAAGTTTGATATTAAAGACATTTTTTAAAATCTCTTTAATATTTAGTATTGATGCCACTTCTCATGAGGAATACTTGGGTCGGTATGTCAACGACTCCAAATACTTTTCAAATGCAGTAATGAAAAAAGTTTTAACTGAAGATCAAAATCCACATTTGTGTTTATTTGCGTTAAAAGAGATCAAACCTAATGAAGAAATTGTATACTTTTATGGTGTTGATGGTTTACAGTGGCATGCAGAGGTAAGGTTTTTCAATTTGGTGATTCTAATGCAAAATAAAATCCAATTTTTAGTTTCAGTATTACTCCTAAAAGAAAGGAAAATTTGTGTAACAAGAAAAAATCTTTTTAAACATCGAAATTTTGTAACATTGTAAAACTCTAGAAATAGATAAATATATTACGTAAAAATATTACTTAAATATTGCATAAATATAAAGACGTATTTGAAACGGTTTTAAAGTTTAGTTTATATACTTTAAGGAGTTAGAAAGGAAACAAGAGCAAATTAAGGAGTCAAAGGTAAATGATATTTTTCTAATTATTTGAGAATCTGTTCGTTAGTGAGATCAATACCATGCCAATATTTACTAAATATAAGCTACTAAAAAATAACTGTATGTGCACTAAGTAAAATTTGACTTAGTCTAGTACTTTTGAACTAAACTCTCCATTCGCATAACAAAGTATTTTTTATATTGCAGAGTAATAAATCAAAAAAAAACAAAGCTGAAACAAAACTGGCACAAAAACAGTCGCAAACAAATCAAGCAATAGAATTTAAACTTAGAAAAAATGTTGCAGAAAATCCTCTTTTTTGCAACATTTTGAAGTTTAGTGATGAAAATCAAGTATCTTTTTATTTTTACTACTTCTAAAACTTGTGCGTCTTCAAATTAAATGGAAAACACTAATACTATACACAACAAGAAAATGAGACAAAAAAAAATCAGTAATCAACCTTAGGAAAATGCAAAACAATATGCTTTCTATTTTTTAGAATTTCTCAGATTCAGTAAAAAAAGGCGCTTCTAATGATGTTAAAAATGAAGTGAGTTGGTTCTTTAGTAAAAACAAAAAAGTAATTAAAGTATCAACCTTTGCATTTAACATCTAACACTACTTCAAATTAAGAATCCCCTCATATTGATAGAAACTTTAGAATATTATTTTACTTTTTTTTAGAATTCAGCTTTTAATATTCTGAGTATGCTTACAGATGAATTTGTAAGAATGAAACTTTTACTTCTTACTTTGTATTTGGTTAAACTTTTTAATTAAAACTTAAGCTTAACTTTGACTTCACGTATTTAGTAGTTTTGTTGTTTTTTTATAATAAAGCGATGATTAATTGATAGATTACAAAAGCTATCACTTATATTTGGATAAACAAGTCAAATATAAGAAAAATTTACAGTCTTAATTGTCTTTATTTATTATATTGTTATTATATTAGTTAAAAAAGATGAAACACTAAGACACTCTGGTTGTATAAAATGGTGAACTATTATAACTTATTCATTTTAATATTTATAGAATCATTGTGAACCAGTAAAGAATGATTATGTCAACCAAAATAGTGAGAGTGTGAGTATTTTAAATACAAAATAGTCTTCTTTTACACAAGATATTTTTGTATTAAAAAAAATGATAAAAATTAGGTCTATAAAACTAATTAAACTCTAAACATATTAAAATTTTTAAAGACCACATTAATGATAATTTAAATACCAGAAAAATAAATGTGCCAAAGTTTTTTTGAGATATTTAACAACTAAATAAAAAAAGTTAACTATAATAAAAATAAAACTGTCATTCTTAAGATAATTTAATTTTAAAATATTGCACTCTATTTGATTTTTTTTTCAATAAAATAAATTCCTGTTGATGATTTAGAACGAAGCTAATTCATCAGAAAAAATCTCATCAGACAAGATTATTGATGAAGGTAAGTACTAGCACATGTAAAAAGATGAACAAATGGAGTTTAAAAAGAAAACATTTGAATCATTTTTTGTAAATATTTTTTAAATTTAGGCTTGGAAGTAATTGACTTGAGTGCTTGTAGCACAGTACAAAACTAACATTTAGTAGAGGTTAAATTAATTTTTACCCTTTTTAAGTAATAGAATAAAGTCAAGGAAGTTCTATCAATACTGAAATATTTTTGCAGGCATTACTTTGACATTTTATTTAAAACAAAATAAAAACAAAATAAGAACATTTAATAAAAAAGAACATTAAAAATTACAGAGAATTATTTGAGACTATTCTAATTTATTTCAATCAAATTTTGTAGAAAAAAATACGCAGAAAACAACCTACCAGAGTTTGCCCATTCTGTGGTGAGCTGCATACAAAATTGAATCGCCACATCTTAAAGAAGCATAAAGATGAAAAGGTATTAGAAAAAATCAACACAAAAAATAAAACAGAAAAAAAAAGAACATTTTAACAAATTAGAAAAAATGGCATTCTGCAATACAATAGAAAACAATTGTCTGAAAAAAACCCAACTTACCTAAGAGAGAGATACTCTACAATAGAAAAAGATCCAGTAATGTGCACTGCATGTTTTGGGTTTTATGCTAGAACATTTTTTAGAAGACATGAGATGAGATGCACAAAAGATTCTTGTGCTTCAGCTTTGTGTATACCATTAAACACCATGGATTCTGCATCACTAGAAAATTATAGTGATGATTTTAAATCTTTTATCATTGGCAAATTAAGAGATGATGACATTGGATTACTCATAAAAAGTGATCCAACAATTTTAATGATTGGTTCTCGTCTCTATGATAAAATAAAGAGAAAAAAAAATAAACGTACAGTAGTAAGAAGGTCTGTTAGGGCTAATATGAGGAGATTGGGTCACCTCTACAAACATTTTAAATCGTTAGATATTCAAGCGGTATTTAACAATTCAACTGATATGTTTCTCCGTAAGAACTTTACCAATCTAACAAAAGCAATTAGTATTTATGCATCATCTGAAAACAATGATCAACAAAAATCTGGACTAAAACAAGCTTTGTGTTACCTTATTTTAAATGCAGCGGAAAAGCTTGTAGGAAATTTTTTAGCTTATGATGATGATAGCGTTGCAGAAGATATTTCAAATTTCATTAAGCTATATAATCTGGAAAAAGAAAATGTCTTTGGTGATGCGAGTTACAATCTTAATAATAGAAGAAATAAAAAACTTAAAAAACCAGCAAACTTACCAGTTGAAAGTGACATTATCCTTCTAACAAATTTTACTATAGAAACAAGAGATGAATTAGTAAATGAGAAGTTCATGATGTGGGATCTACATTCATTTGTTTTGCTAAGGAACTGTACTTGCACAAGATTAATTTTATTTAATGCCAGGAGAGGTGGTGAGCCAGCCAGGTTGCTTTTGACTGATTGGAAGGAAGCAGATGAAGGGGCATGGGTTGATCAGCAAAGAATTAAATCTTTTTGTGATGATTTTGAAGACAATCAGATGAAAATAACCTATTAGACTGGAAAAGGGAATAATCATCTTGTTCCGATTCTTTTTCCAGTTCATACAATAGCAGCAATGAAAATTTTGTCTGATGTTAAAATTCGTAGTGATGTTGGAATTAAAAACAACAACCCTTATAAATGGAATTAAAAACAACAACCCTTACTATGGGGTACTATGATCTCCGACTTGGGGCGCATTGATCTTATATGCGTAATATTATCTAAACGTTTAACACTTCTATAACTAAATCTTGTAAATAATTTAGTCAAAGGGTAATATTGTATAACATATAATACATCTAAATTTTTTAATTATTTTTTAAATATAGCAGTTAAACCCACTAGTCTATTTTTTAATTAAAAAATGTATAAATCACAGCTATAAGCTACCCGCTATAAGCTACCCGCTTTATATACGTTTAAAACTTTACAACAACTTGAAATTTATAAGAACTGAAATATAAAGACTGAAATAAGAATACAACTTTTAAGTTTACAAAACTTGTTAAAAGTACAATATTTTGATTAAGAATATTTCATCATTTGTGAAAGTCAAGTTGTGAAGCAGCTTTTGGTTTACATTGTTTTTTATTCCTAAGCAAGTAATTCTTAATTTCTTTCTTATCTTTTGTGGAGACTTTTTGTTGATTTTTGGTTTGCTTCAAAATTTTCTTTTCTTTTGACAAACGAATTTCATTTCTGACAGGAGTATCAGTCAAGATCCTTGTTTTTAACTGCCTACTTTTAACATTTTTTTTTCTGGCAGATGCTTTTGGGTAAGGTTTTAAAACCTCAGGTGAGATTATAGAAGCAACACTTGTTGACACTTTGTTTAAAATACTTGTTTCAATATTTACTGTAGTTATTTCAGACTCTATGTGATTAACATGTGCTGGTATCATTTCAGATTCCATGTTGTTGACAGGAGTGATAGTAACTGTATCTGGAGCAGCTCTATCTGTAACTGATGATGGTAAATATTCGTTATCTTTGAAAATTTCAGATTTGAATGGCTCAATGCCAGCTACTCTAAATCCTGTCTGTATATTAGATGGTGAGAAAGCTTTTGTATACGGTTCTCGAACTATTGAAACAATATCATAAATGGTCATTGGTCTTGGGTTTGAAACCATCCAATTATCACATGCAGAATTGTAAAACCTTTTCAATGGTCCAAAAACAGTTCTATCTAATGGCTGCAATTTATGGCTGCAATGGGGAGGAAAACTTATCATTGTAATTCCGTGTTGAATTGCAAGCTCCAAGCCTTTAACAGAAATATGACTTTCATGACTGTCGAGAAGTAACAAAACTGGAGATTCCTGAGAACAGTTTGAATATTTAACAAAATGTTTAATCCATTCTATGAAAATTTCTGAGTTCATCCAACCAGAAGGATTTGCAAATCCCACACATCCAGGAGGTCCTTCCTTAATCATGTAATCATGAAACTTTACCCTAGGAAAAATAAATAATGGAGGAATTAAATTTCCAATAGCATTAGAGGCACAACATGCAGTTACCAATGTTCCTCGTTCTGCAGATGTGATTCTTCCTACTTGTTTGCTTCCTCTACCAGCTAAAACCTTTACCGGCTTTTGAACGGTTGTTAAACCAGTTTCATCAACATTATATATACAGTTAGGATTATATTTATATCGATTTCTTACCGTTTTAAGATTTTGAAAAAACTCTCTTACAGTGTGTTTGTTAAAAGCTGTTGATCGAGCGAAGCTCGTTGCTTCAGGTGTTCGTAGAGACAACTCTGGTTGTCTTTTCATAAAACCTTGCAACCAATCAATGCCTGAAATTTTATTTTTGATCCATGATGATGGGCATATCTTATTGTTTTTTAAAGCAAATTCATATGCCAATAATCGCGTTGACCTAGTTGAGAGGCCATAGTTCATTTTTGATGCAATTAGTAAATAACTTGATAAACTTTTTTCATCTTCTGCTGTAAACACTTGTCTATTGTTGTAGTTAGGCTTGAAAGCTTCATTTGGATTAAGCCTCTTTTTACGACAATATCTTTTTAAAGTCATTCTATCTATGTTAAACTGACGTGCTACAACATTCAGTTGTGTTCCTTCTAAAACTTTATTAACAGCTACTTTCATTGCTTCACTTGGTATAGCAACTCTATTTGTTTTTTTAATTCTATTTCTAACCATTTTAAGATCTGTAAAAAAATATATCAATAAAAACATATGTTTTTAATAAATGCTAATATTTAATATAATAATATTATGTTAAATATTTTTTAATTATTATGTTAAATATTATTCTTTTGATATTATAAAATAATAGTATTATTATTACTAGCTTATAACATAAGTAGATTTAAAAAATGAAATGCTAAAAGCTATTGTTTGTTTATATATAGTTTTTTTTTAAATTATAAAATACAATTCCATTCGTTTAACAAAAACATGGGGCACTTCGTCTTCTATGGGGCACTTTGATCCTCCGATCAATGGGCCCCGCATAGTCAAAGATCAATGCACCCCAATAGGTATAGGTAACATATTGATAGCAATATCTACTGTATAAATTGCAGCCAAATAAAAATTATATATTATATTATACACCTAACACTTACAAATTTAAAATAAAATTGTTGTTAACCCATACAGACATCTAAATAAAAATATATTTGAATTATAGTACAATTTAAAAAAATCACTTTTTATGACGAAAAACAATATTTTCTTTATTTTTTTTGACGCTGATAACCTTATGAAAAAATATTACGAATAATCAATTAGGGAAGCATAATGGTTAATTAAATTGCAACCTCACTTCTAGTAAGGCAAAAATGAACGAGTAAAAGCCAAAAGATCATACTGCCCCGGCGATCAATGCGCCCCCATCTCCCCTATATATATATATATATATATATATATATATATATATACTTTCTTTTAAAACTTGATTTTTTAAAGAAACTCTATACTACAGCTTCATTGAGATTCATAGTAAACAAAAACTTAAACACCATACTTTACAGCATGATTCCTAATTGCTCAGTAAAATGTGAAAAAGCTTCAGAAATTTGCCAGCTCACCAAAATCTTGTTTATAGAATTACACAAAGTTGCTTATGCAAAAGTTTACTTGCTGTTTTAATTACTCTATTGTAAATATTTTGGTACAAAGATTTTATAACTAGTTAATACTAAACTTTCATTATTACTAGATAATGGTATTTATTTTGAGAATGTTATGATAAAAGCACTCAGTTCCTTTCGATACTTTGCAGCCTGGCGTTAAGACTATCCAGTAGCAAAACTTTTGTTAAACTGTGTGTATATAAGCGATACTCATTTCAACTAACTTGGACTTGAATTGATGTACTTTTGTTAATTATTACAGAGGGTGATATAAAAACGCCACTTTTTGAAACAGATGCAAGTGATTCAGATGATTCAAAATATGAAATTCACAGAGAGAATGGTAGCTATGTTTTTTTTTCTAAAACAAAATGGAGTAATAAAAACACAAAACAATATAAATTTCAAACTTTTTGTATCAAATAATATGATTATTTCATTTGTTACGCATGCCACTTTCATTTTAATTGAATTACTGGAAATTAGTCTTTTTCAAAAAATTGATTTCTTACGATTTTTCTGTTTAAATCATTTGTCAAAAGTCTTACCTTGCATTCAACAATACGAATAAGCAACTACTATAATAACATTAAAATATATTTAACTATATCAATTGAACTTTGTAAAGAGTTATGCAAAAACATTTCCCCCATTCATGGTTTTAATTTCAGAGAGTAAAACAATAAACAGAAACTATTGTCGTTGGACAGTTGAGTATGAAGACCTGTTTTTTAAATGGTTTCAAAAATGCTTGGACAAAAAAGCTGGTTGGCCAGGTATTTATTTTAAATAGAGTATGGTATCATAAAAGGCATGAATAAGAAGCTTAAGCAAATTTAGCAAAAAAACAGCTAAACCAATTTGGTGTTTATGTTACCTAGCGACAACTAGTTATAATGAAATCCTTCAATTAGGAGCAGTACAAATCATATTTGTATATTAAGTGAACTTAACTGTTATTGAAAAATTAGTTTTTAAACTTTAACAAATTAAAAAAATGTAAAGTATATTTTTATAAAATTTCTTACTAATGTATTTCTGAGAGTAAGCTAAATTTTATCTCTAAACAAGCAATAAAAATGATCTTTTTATTTAGAGCGTGATTACATCAAAAAGTTTCAAGAACTCGTACCATTCTCATACAAAACAATTAGAACAAAAGTAAACAACGAAAGAAAGAACAGATGTAACTCAGTAATGCTTCGCAAAAAAAATATGAACATTAGCGTGTGAGAATATCATACTTCAGCATTTCTCTTTTTTTTCTTCTGTTAAATCTTTAACTAACAAATTCTTAACTGCTTAAGTATTCTTTTTTGTTATCTCTATTATAAAAAGCTTCTTTAAATTTCTTTAGAGCAATTTTATTAGCACATGATTATTCCAGTAAAATAGTGAAGGCAAAACTTGTGCATTATTACTTTCAGATTACTTAAAAATGTTGCAGCTAAAATCCTTTTAAACTAACAATCTTGTTGCTAAATATGACATAAACTAATATGATGAATCCAGAATGAATTTTAAAATAATAAAAACATAAATAACTTCTAACAAAACAGCAAATATATTTCAGAAGTTTTGGATGATCCTTTTTTTTTTATCTTTGATTACAAACTAAAAGAACTTGTTTTTACTTTATTCTTAACGTTAAATTAAAATATATTGGTAGGTACGTGGACTGATTTTTTTAAATTATTCAAATACTAGAATGTTATATATCATTAGAAAGCACTCAAATACAGTATTTCAAAGGTGAAAAAATTACGAAAATTAGACAATTCTATAAAAAGTTATGACGTTTTTAGTAGCAAATTTTCGATATATGGGTTTCTTGATAAAACTGTGGTCAAAAATTTTTTTTTTTTTTTACATATATTGTTATAACTTTATCAATTCTTATTCAAAAATCTATAACTTGATATCAAATAATAGGTGTAAAAATGGACTTTAATTTTAAACTTTTTACTAGGTAAATGGCGCATCAAAGGCTCCAGAGGGGGTGCAAATCCATCACTAATACCTCACAAAAAAACACTTTTTCTCCATAAAAGAATGTTTTTTTATGAAACTGATAATATTTATGAATAACATGTTGGTATTATATAAGGAATAGGGAATCATCTTAAGAGACATCCTCAAAGTTTAATTGAATTCGAGCAAAGAACTGATTCTCAAGCAGTGTTAAATTCCAATGGAGCAAAGAGACACAATGATAGTGAAAGTGATAATGATGAAGACTTCATTCATTGTCGTAAACGTGCTGGTTTAGTAATGACTCCTGGATCATCAATATTACCTCATCGATCAACAAATACTCAGAAAACTCCAAAAACACCAAGAACAGCTCGTGTTGTAAGTCAATGGCCCAAAGACCATCCTGAAAATGTGCAAATAGTTACAGAAATAACTAAGTGGATCATAAGGGAACAGTTGTCATTTAAGATAGTTGATAGTGAAGGATTTCGTACAATATTGTCACTGACAACAAAGGGAAAATATAACCCTATCTCATCAACTTCCTTGTCCCGTTTAAGAATTCCAAAATTATATCAATTTGTTCAGGACCACATCTCAAAAGTTGTGAATGATGAAAGGCCCTATCTTGATGGTGCTGCTTTTACAACAGACATCTGGACTACTCAGTATAATAATCTTTCATTCCAATCTTTAACTCTTCATTTTATCAATAACCGGTTTGAGCTTAAACGTCTTCTTGTCAAACTTGATTATTTCGGAGAAAAACACACGGGTGAAATAATCTTGGAAAAACTTGGCTCATTTATCAAAGGATTGAAATTGGAACAGAAAACCCACACATGGGCAACAACAGATGGAGGTACTAATGTTTTGAAAGCTATGCGCCTCAGCAAAGCTAGCCAATTACCATCGATAAATGACAACCTGTGGTGTGCTGATCATCAGATTCATTTGATTGTCACTGATGCTTTAAAAGCTGCTCCTGCCTGGAAAGAACTTTCTTCTAAACTATCTAAATTGGTTGGCCACTTCAATCATTCTCCCAAAAATTCCAGTATCTTGAGGAAAATAGCTCTTGATTTTAAGCAGTCACGAACTAAACTGGTACAGAATGTTTCAACAAGATGGAATTCAGATCTGAAGATGTTGCAGTCAATTATTGATCTTGAAGGTTGGATTGCTAAAATGGCTGAAACATCTACAGTCATTGAAGGTTTCTTGCCAAGCCTGGATGAAATTCTTATCATGAAGGGTGTTTTGAACTGTCTTGAACCTCTTGAAAAAATGTCTAGAGCACTTAGTTCTGACAAAGAACCAACTATGAACTTGGTGTTTATGCAACTAGTCAATGTTAGGAGAAAGTTAGTATTCTTTGGTAACCACAGTACTCTTACTTGTGTCAGTGAGATTTCAGAGAAGCTTGTTGAAGGATTAGATGCCCGATTTCCAAATTCTGGTATTGAAACACCAGAATATGTAATGTGTCATTTTCTTGATCCTCGTTATAAGGGCTCTGTTATCAATTTTGCAGATCCTGAGAAGTATGAATTGATTAAGGTAACTGCTGTCCGAGCCATAATTGATATGAAAAAGCAAGATGGTTCAGAAAGTCCTACTAGTAATGAAATCTCTTCACCAACACTACTGGAGTCTGAAGAAGATTAACAGGAAGTTGTTTGGGAACAGGCAAATAAAAAACTTAATGGGAAACAGCAAAAAAGACAAAATTCTAAAGATGACTCTTTTAAGGAGGCACAAAATGAAGTAACGTTATATGTTGAAGAAGGCTGTGTACACAAAGTTTCAAATATCCTTCAATATTGGAATAACCAGCAAAATAAATTTCCATATCTAACCAGACTAGCCAGGAAGATGTTGTGCATCCCAGCATCATCTTCTACATCAGAAAGAGTGTTTTCAACAGCTGGAAATATATTGACAGAACGAAGAACTTGCCTTAGCATTGACAACATTGAAATGCTTGTTTTCATGAAAGAGAACATGAAAGAAATGAAAAATATCACATGGCCTGGATTTGAAGAGAATGAGAATGAATAAGATAAGATATCCAATAAAATAAAACATGTTATAAAAAAAAAACAAAAAAAAAACCTCAATCACAAAGGATAGCCTTGACGAATAGCTTTACAAAAGCTTGGCGATGGGGCTTATGCCTAGCAGTTAGAGCACTATCCATAAGATTATGCTCTAATTACTATGTAACCAATATCCTTTACACTTTTACATGTTATGAACTTTTAAGTGTAAGTAATAACCTTTTACATTTATATAAAGAGCATAAAAATTTTAAACCTAAAATTCTTAGGAACTAAGAAGATATTTTGAGAAAAAGGCATTAATCCGTGACAATATAAACAAATTTAAGGGTTAAGGTTAACTGTTAAAATTAATCTTAAACTTTTAAGGTTAAGGTTAACCTTTAAAATTAACCTTAAAATTAAAGGTTAAGGTTAACTGTAAAAATTAACCTTAAAATTTTAAAGGTTAAGGTTAACTGTAAAAATTAACCTTAAAATTTAAAGGTTAACCTTAACCTTTAAAATTAACCTTAACTTTTTAAAGGTTAACCTTAACCCTTAAAATTAACCTTAAATTTTTAAAGGTTAACCTTAACCCTTAAAATTAACCTTATAATTTTTAAAGGTTAACCTTAACCTTTAACATGATTAACCTAAAAATTAACCGTTTAACAGTTAACTGTCATGCTCTATTTCGAATGTATTCCAGAGGATTTTTTTTTATGAACATTTTATTTTACTTGACTTTTTCCATTTTTCTTTGTGAACAACTTTCCAAAAAAAATGGGAGCGCTGTAAGCATTGTGTTTAAAAATGGATAAATCTTCAGTGACCTTTTTTTTTTGCTCTTCCCCCTTTTTTTAACAAAGGCGTCATTTTGATGACTTGTTCGCGAAGAAATTTAGGTATTTTTTCAATCACTTCGATAAACTTTTCTTCTTCACTTGTCATGCCTTTTTTTTTGTTAAAACCGAGAAAGGACATGGAATATCCAGTAAGTTCATTTGTTTCCAAACTGTTGCTTTCAAACACACCCAGCGAGTATAAATTGGGAGTTCTTAAAACGACAGGGCCTTTTCCTGAGGGGTAATCGTAATACAATGGAATTTTTTGATATTGAATTGGTTTTGTTGAAGCGTAAATTTCTCCAACTGATAATTTGTTTTCGTCGAAATTTTCAATGGTAATAAAATCCATATTTTTATAAAGGAAAGAAAATTATTTAAGTTATTTTTGCAAACTGATCAATTCTTTATGATCCACCCACGAGTTAAATGAGTCTGAAAAAGTCATCTAAAACGTCAATGTATTTTTTGGTGTTATTTGCTGAAAAGTATTTGAACATTTTTTCTTGCATCGTTCTATTCCATCGTTCAACCACGCAACTTTTTTCTTCATTTTCAGTGGAATATAACTGCACGCCCAGCGCTTTCACATGCTTATTGTAAAATTTTTTTCCTTTATCCACCCACATTTTAGAGCACCTTCTTTCTTTAGGTTCCTTAAGAATCTCTGGAAAAATATTTGCTTATTTAAGGATCCTACTTAAAGCATCACCCACATCAAGACCCGTTTTACTTTTTAAGGGTGCAATCCATCCGTACTTTGAAAATACATCAATAACCATGAGCAAGTATTTTATGCCATTATTGAATTTTGAAAACGATTGCATTTCGACTAAATCTGCAGCCCATATTTCATCGATGTCGTTTACAATCACTTTTCTTCTTCTGAAATGATGAAGTTCATCTGTAAGCTGATCCGTCCATTTCAGGTTCGCCGTTAGTTTTTTTTTTTTTTTTACTCGGAGTCCGTATTTACACCGTAACAAAAAAATATTTCATGTTAAAAAATGAATTAAATAGATTTTTAATTCTTTACATAATAAAAAATGAAATACAAGAAAAAGGATTTAGAACAATTCCTTAAAGAAAACGGCATTTCTAAAACGTCGAAAAGTGTAATGTCGCTGATAATGATTGCGGTTGAAAATAATTTAATAGACAAAAATGCGTTGATGGAAGATGTGAAAGAAAAGAGGCCTGTTGGAAGACCGAAAAAAGAGGTGAAAGAAAGAGACTTGTTGGAAGACCGAGAATAGAAAAACCTGAAAATCAAAAAAAGAAATTGACCCCAAGTATGAAAGGCTTGGTCTGATTAGAAAAAATCCTGTGACTGTAAGACTGACCCATGTTGAAACTGGTGAGGTGACCGAGTACGACTTTTTGTAAAAGGCGATTAGAGAGAGGAGACACGGCTGTCAGTACTTGGAAAGCCGAAATGGAAAAGGTGGATAAAGATGAATTTAAAATAGAAGTATTAAATTACAATAAGCAAGTGATTTAACAAGAAAAAATGCACCACTTTTATCCGTTTTTTCTTGAATGCAGCATGAGAGAAACCGATATGAGTAAGAAAAAGCATCTTGAGCTTCTTGCGTTTGGAGAAGTAGGTGTTATTATTCATGATTCTGTTTACGCCACCGAAAACGGAGATTTTAAAATTTCAAACATATTCAGCGAGGAAGTGAGAGACGAGCTTTACAAACTCGTGTGGAATGATGAGACTGAGTTTTCACGAATGGAGAAAGAGATCAAAGAGCATATCAACGATTGGAACAGCTTAAAGAAAAGAGACAAGCTGAGAGCGATCGACAAGTATGCGCTTCATTTGGACTGTGATTTTAAAGAGAAAAAAAGGATCGCTGGTAAAATTAAAATCGCGCTTTTACTTCACTTGCTTAAATCAGACGACATTGTGTACGAGGGCTGTGAAATTAAAATTTTTTTAAATTTTCCGGGATTTGCTTGCAATTCTTAAATCAGTCTCCGGGGATCCAAATTTTTAACAAGAAAGTTTAAAAAGATTTTAAAAAATTGAAATAACTTGAATAAAAATCTTCCGTTATAAAAAATGGAAAACAAAACGGTGAAAGAATTGCGAGAAATCGCGAAAAAACGAAAAATAAAGAATATTTACAAGATGCGAAAGAATAATCTCGTGAGAGCGTTAAGACCGCAAACGATTGTTCAAAGACCGGTTCCTGCGACAATATCTGTAGTTGTGAGACCGGTTCCTGCGCCGAGACCGATAAGTCATATCCTTGAAGAGCCTGTTCCAGATTCGTTGCCTGTGTTGGTTCCATGTTTATATTTAAGGATGACATCAACTGTAAAAAATATCATTTCGGATAAATTAAACAATATACTTAAATGAATAGATCCATAGGTTCCAGAGTTGGTGAAGAAAAAAGTGAGTGATACAAGAGACGGAGTCAAAAAAAGAATAGAGTCTCTTAAATGGATTGTATTTAACAAGACACAAATTAATTTTGAATTGACTAGGCATGCGGTGGATCGTGTCGCCAGACATTTTTATCACGACGTTGAAGGAAATCATCAAGACGCCTCTGCTTTCTTAAACTTAGCGAGAGAGGGGACGATGAAAATAATGAGGGAAAACAGAAATAAAAAAGTTCGCATTGTTTTGACGTGCGAGATGAAATGTGTGAGCATCACCACTGGTGAGGAAACAACTCGCATTGTCCCTTTTTCATCCAACTCTAGAATTGTGTTGGAGGCTACGGATTTGGGAGAATTGTATGACAGAGCGAAAGAAGAAATCCTGGAAAACATGGTCAAGTACAACAAGATGGGCTCAAATTGCAGAGTTTCTGCCATTTTGAAGATGGACATAAACATAATTGATTACAATTCCATCAACGGAAGAGATAAGTTTTCCAGTCTCATTGCCGAAAATCAAAAAGTTTAAAGATAACAATCAGGACATCAGCGTGAATGTCTTTAGGTGCGAAAACAAATCTTTTTATCCTTTGAGCAAAATCCAAGCATTGTGACATAATAAACAAAATCAATTTGCTTCTCATTTCAAACGAAGTTACTAATCATTATTGCTTGATTAAGAGTTTGAGCCAATTGATTTCCTCACAACCCTCCTCACATCAGCACAAAACATACTATTGTGTCAATTGCTTGCAGGGGCAAAATTCAGAAGAAGCGCTAACCAAGCATTGGATTATTATTATTATTATTATTATTATTATTATTATTATTATTATTATTATTATTATTATTATTATTATTATTATTATTATTATTATTATTATTATTATTATTATTATTATTATTTTAACATTATTATAATTTTGTAATCAATAGGCACATTTTATTTTCATTTCTTGATTATATCCTTTTCTAACTATTGATATGAAACCCATTTTTTTTTCAATATTCAAAATCTACAAATGTGGTCTTTGGGAAGTCTGACTCAAAAGAATTTTATCTTTGACCGTCATATTAGAAAATGACATTAATTATTCACCTTTCAAAAGGCTTACCCAAAATCAGCAAGGACAACTTTTAAAGTTGATTTTAGTTCACTTTTCTATTCAAACCAACAGTTTTCACAACTTTTTTACAAAAACGTTAAACGTTACAAAAGAAAAATTAAAGAAAAAAAGAGCTGTTAAAAATGCCGTTAAAAAAGAATTGTTCTTATTAATGGCTGAAAATTAGTCTTTATTATCAAATGACGCCAGCATGTATTTGTTCATATGTCTACACTTACATACCAGCTCTTATTTTTTGTTTACTAAACTTGCGCCCCTATAGGTGGCAGTTTCAGCTTTTTTAAGCATTGGGTTGGTTAGTAAGGTTGGCATTTTCTGATGGTCCTCCTTTTAATGGTTTTCCGTTTTTTTCTTTTATGCGCCACACTTCCTTAGATAGTTCGGTGTCGTTTTTATACCTTGTGGTATTAAACGACTTAATGCAGTTTTCGTATTGTATCATAAAGGTGGTTCACTAATGCCAATATATACTTTATTTAAATAGTTTGAAAGGTTGGAAGAAGTAACAGCTTTGTATAGCCTGTTTTCAGTCAGGCAAAGTTGATGTAGATGTTCTTTGATGATTTTGTGATTATGCCAGTTTATTATAGATATCAAATTTGACATGCAGTTGTAACTAACTTTTAAAGTGTTTCTGTTGAATATCTTGTTCAAAATATGCTATGTTGAAAAATGCTTGTCTAGTAAATAAAGAAGTAATTTGCCAATTTTTGTGATCACATTTGTAATGACAATGATGGGTAGAAGCATGTAATATTACGCTTGCAATTATATTTCGTGCTGATGATACTTTCAGTAGCAAAAAAGTTGTCATCCTTCGCTGTATTTTCAATGCAGTTGCTCTTTCCAGTTATAAAGCACCCTTAAGTGAAGAAGTGTTTTCTAATCACAAACACACCCACATACACACAGATATCACATTCAATCCACAATTAGTAGTGCTCTGACAGTCATTTGAAGAGGTTATCTAGCAGGCGGCACAGGAGGTTGGTGTTCCTCAACTATCGTGTGATACATCTTTTTGGTAGATATTAGTATTAGCTTTCCAATTCACATTTTATTGCCTTGCATATGATTTAGTTTTACTCGGGTATATTTTGAGATTCTACAATATTTTCAAGCGCGTCAAAACATCGAGCATGCTTCAACATTTTTTCAGGTCCTGCATTACTTTTTAGGGTGTTTTGATTAAAAGTAATTTGGCTTTAAATCCGCAAGAATTGAGAGCGTTATTACAAATCGCCAATCCTTGCACTTATGTTACACCAGTAATTGCACTTTCCTTATTGAATACTCAAAAAATGCTTCATTATGATTGTAAAAAGATAAAGACCTAAAACATTTTTATACAGGTTGGCATAAACCAATACTATACACCAAAGGTATTCGATATTTATTGCAGGTTGAAAGTCATGAATAGAAATTATTCTTAAATATTCTTCACCTTCAACCATCACATATTTCTTCATTGCAATCAACCTTTTAATTTACAAAATTTAAAAAAAAGTTTACAAAAATTCCACTCCATTATTCTGGGTTTTGTTATATATCTTTCTATATGGTGCTTTCTCCATTTATGGAGAAAAGCTTCCGTCAAGCTTCTTTCCTGATAAGTTGGCGTAGTTGTTTTCCATATAATTCTTGAAAATCCACCTGTTGTATAAGTTTGTTTTAATTCGTTTATCATTTTGACAAAGCTATCCAGAAGTTTTTTTGCCTCATTCATTCTTAAACACTTAATAATATGCAACTCAAAATTGATGAGTAAAACACTGTCGTTGTCTCTCATTCTCTCTGAGAGTAAAACATTTCTAATGTACAAAAGATGCTCCGTTTTATTGAAATCCTTATTGGTATAAGTATATTCTTCACGAGAAACCAATGGATAAAGCCAGTTATATGTTTTTAAGCATGAAAATTGTTGAAGGCATAGTTGGTGATTTGAAAGGTATTCGTGGAATCGCATAGTTAACGAATCTCCGTAAAACCAAATTGTCGATGTGCTACTTTTATTTTCTCTAAGGAATTTAAGCAGTAATTTGTTTCTTGTTGTTTCATCGTCAGTTCTAATACTTGTTGTGACATTTGTTTTGGATCCAATATCCGAATGCCGGATTAATTATACAAAACTGCTGAAAAAACCAATCCTGCTGAATTTCAGTTACATCATGTTGCTTCTCTAAACTTGCATTTGCAATAACCTCTGTCAGGATCCTTTCTTTCATAACAAAATAGTTATTGTTTCCGAAATTTTCGACTTTTTGACGCCTACCATGACGATCACCTTTTTTAATCCAATCGTTTGGTGGTTCATTCAGAGCGTTATAGTCGGAGTATTCAAGCATAAACTTTTACTGTATATACCTGGAATCGGAAATTGAAAATTTTGGAAATAGACTCCAAATCTGTTATCCCTTAGAGGAAACGAAAAAGAAGCTGGTCCTGTTATCATTACCCACCAGAAATCTCCTCCAATATTCTTGGATTCGTTGCACGCGTTTACTTCGCGGAAATATATTCTGCTGCTAACACCTGGTGAATTTGTTTTTATCTGAAAGTTTATTTTGTTCACGTCCGTTTGCTGCGTTAGACATATTGAATTACTATTAACCTTTGCAAAGTATGATCTTTTTAGTGAAATAATTGATAAAGTATACTCAAGGTATGCAAGTAAAATAAAGATTATTGTACCAACCAATAAGTAAGAAAGTTTTTTGTGCGTTAATTTACAAGTGCAATCCATAAGAAAAACAATTTATACTTTCTAAAGATGTTGTATTAATCGTTAAATTACCAGTAAAGCTTCAGTGGGCCTAAAATAAATTTACTTTTTATCTTTTAAAAATGAAGGTGGATTAACTAAATTTTAATTAAAAAGTAATTAAAATAGTAATAAAAGTAATTAAAGAATAATTAAAAGTTTAGAATTATTTTGTTCTATCTCCAAGTTTCAACGTTGGGAGAAAGTTTTTGATTTTGTTCTTAAAGTAAAAATTATTTAAAACTTTAGCTTTAATTTTTAAAGAAATAATACCTTATGCTTTAAATAATTTATGTTTAAACAAACTGGCAAACAAACAAAATAATTCTAACCCAGCGATATATCTTGGCATTTCCATTTCAAACTTCTTTTTTTTTTTATCTTCAAATTATTTTATTTTTGGCTCAACTTTGAAACCCGTAAGTAGATGTAAAATGCGGGTTCTAGCGCATTGATACCCTTGTATATTGGGGGTTCACTATTTTTCCAAGATGGCGTCTTTTTTTAAATTCTTATCAGAGTTTTGAAAGATGAATAAGTATAAAAATAATCATTTTATTTCTATATTTGTTAAGATGGTTGTTTTTTCTAAGTTGACTTACCTTTTTACTCAAAAAATTTCTTACCGTTAAGTTTTAAAAATATTTCTTACCGTCCATGTAATCGGGTCTTGTTTTGTAGTGACCAATAGCCAAGGTTCTGTGAGTGCTATCATTCAATAGGATCCTCTTATCGTCGTTAGCGCTGAGTGCGACTTTGTTGGTTTTTTCGGTGTAATTTTCATGAAGATGAGAGCGGATAACGTTCATGGTTGCAAGTTTTTTTTTCTTATCCATTAAGCAGTCGTAGTAATGTTGATGTCTTACTTTATTTTCAACAACTTTCTTTTTTACCCATTTGCATTTTTTGTGTTCTTCATTTTCTTTAGGTATGTAGTAAGAGTAGAGCTTGGGTCGAAGTCCAACAAACTCTTTAATTTGTTTACCAGCAGTCTCATCTTTGAACTTGCCAAGAACCTTTTTATTTAATCCCACTTTGAACCCAACGTTTTGAATAGCAGGATGGTTATTAGGAAATTCGCTCGTGTCAAATTTGGTTTCAACATCGTCAGCAATGTCTTTGTAAAAATCTTTCGTTTCGATTTTTTAAAAGAGCGAGTCAGTGTCGGTCATGAGCAACTTGGCTTTATTGTCGTATTTAGGCTTCATGTAGTCATAGTGGTGTTCAAACATCAAAATCTTGCTGATTTCGAGGATGCTCATTCCTAAAAAAACAGGTTTGTTGTAAACCAACTTTTTTCTCTTCATGTGAACCGCGATTAATTTTTCATCAAAAATGGTGAAGCTTTCGAATTGAGGTTTTTTGGATAATTTTAGAGCTTCTTTTTTTGTGGTGACAATTCTAACGTCAACATGATTTTCGATGTTTTCCATGGTTTTTCCAAAGACGGGGTTGTTTATGAGTTTGAAAAATTCCTTTTCAGATTCGAAGGTAGCTTCTGTTCTTTTTTTGGTGTTGAAATCGATGTATGTTTTCATCCAAGGTTCTTCTCTAAAGGTGAAACCTCGATGAATTTTGGTGATGACTAATCCCATTCGTTCATAAAGTTTTAAGTTTTCATGATGGACTACGTATTTCTTTTTTGGGTTTAAATTGGGAACCAGTTTTTCTACTTTTCCAATGGTTAATCTTTCAGGAGCCAAAGGGTAATCATTGTGTAAATCGTGAAGGCGATCGGGGTAATCTAAATTGACTTCGAGAATGCATGGCATAGATTTCCAATTTTTAAGCTCTTCTTCAGTCATCCATCTGAATCCTCCAACGGGAAGAGGTTTGCTCATGGCCCATCCGTATAAATTGTTGGCCTCTAAATACTGGAGGAATTTAGATGGTTGTGAAGGATCATAGTCTTGCATGTATTTGTTATTAGCAGTCCCAAGTCGGTTTGAGATCAAGCAGATTCCACCGCGTATTCATTTTTGAGTCATGCGAAGCATATCAGGATCGCTAAAAAGTTCTATTTTAGCTTCAGTCTTTTTATAACAAGGATCTTGTTCGTAATATTTTATGCACACGTCTCTAAAATTTTCAATAACATCTGTTTGAATGAGCACGTCTGAGATGTTGTACAGCTCGTGATAATCTTTAAAGGTTTTGCATCCAAATACGTCCCAAACGTTTAGAGCATGCGCGTAGTCTTCTTCTTTTATTTTAGTGGCATTGAGTTTGGAGTTGAATGCTTTGATAGGAGGCAATTACGTTTCGGAAAACTCTTCAATGGAGTCTACCCAATCATAAGGGTAAATGCCTTTTTTTCTTATCAAGTTGAACTGTTTATCTTCAGGAAAATATTTTCTAACGTTTATGCATTGTTCATCGGTTAGATTTTTAGTTAATTTGTCTAAACCGAAGGGTAAGAATCTGTAACTGTCAAGAAACCTCATTTCTTTCTTTACTTTTTTTAGTTTTCCAGTTTCCTCATCAATATATTCTCTCACTTTGATTTTTTTTCAGAAGCTGATGTATTTTTCTTCAATGTTGGGTATGCAATTGAGTTTCCCGCCTAATTTCTTGATGAACAAATGGCTGTCGTAACCAGACAAATTGTGTAAAAAAATGGGTATGAAACTTGGGATTTGATAATCAATGTTGCATTGGTTGTGAGCAGCTCCACGGTACTTTCCAGTCAAATGACAGTGATCCCACACTTTTTCACCGTTAAGATCTTTTTTGCAAATGTGGCATTTGGTTGCAGCTTCAAAATTCTTCTTATCCTCATCAGTCTCGTGTTTCTTTTTCTTCCATTGTTGTTGACGTAAATTGCTATCGTTTCAAATCTTTGTAAGGTCTGCTTCAAGCATGGTGACAAATTTTTAAGCCACATCATCCTCATCGCTTTCTGCTATGTACATGACTGGTTTTTCTTTATAAATGGTTTCGTCGAAGCATTTGATGTAATAGCAGAAGGACCTTGGAACATGCTTTTGATATTGTTTGGTGTATGACTGTTTTGAGTCAGGGGTGCAAGTGTTGACAGGTTTGGTGAAACATTCAAAGTCGGCATTGACCACAAACGGAACTCTCATAGACATGTTGTAGTTTTTAAACTGAACGGTTGTCCCTTCTTTAGGAAGCTCAATTCGAACCGAGATGTGTTTATAGCAGTCTTCTTGATATTTTTGAAGCTTTTCTTCTTGGTCATAAGCTTGCATACAATTTCTGCAAATGTGTTGCTTTCTTTTTCCTTTTGTTACTGAAGAACCAACCAGTCGGCCTAAGCTTTTAATGAGGCAGTAATGGTTAGTATCTTTGTTTGAAATGAGCAGCAAATCGATATTATGCTTTCGATCTAAAATTTTGGATATTCGTAAAGGATGGATTATTTTTTCTTCGTACCCAAAGACGTTGATGCTAAAATCTGGATTATTTGCTTCAAACTTGTTGATACCTTGAGTAAGAGAGACAGGAAATTCCATTCCATTCCAATTGAGCTCTTCAGATTTAGAATCAAGTCTTCATCAATTCTTTCGTTGTCTCTATTTTTCAGATTCAGCGCCCTGGTAACACACCACTTGAAACATTGATTGTCATCGTTTTTCATGTTGATGATCGCCTTTTTACTTTTTAGTACAGGAGATAGCTCCATGTAGGAAGAACCGCTGAAAGGTATCCAATCGATCATGTTAACTTCTACTTTTAAAATTTTGTTAACTCTCCAATTGGATCCTTCCTTGTTGTAGTTGGACATGTTTTCAAGAATTCTTTCTTTCCATGTTTCAAAGCTTTCTCCTTTGTCTGTTGATTCGAGAATAATTTCATACATAGACGGAAAGACCACAGTGCGAAGATTTTCTTCTCCAGTAGCAATATTCACACGCTTCATTTCGCAGATTAAAACAAGGTTCGTTTTTGTGTTTTTTTTAATGACTTTGATGGCAGCCTCTTTGACCATGTTTAAAAAGGCGCCAGGGTCTTCATATCGAATAGAGGGAGTGTAAGAAAATTGCTCAGTGACGTGTTTTAGCGCATGATTAGTCAATACAAACTTAACAGGAGCACCAAATACGACGCCTTTGAGAGAATTGATTGTTTCTTCCACTCCATTTCTCACGCTGCTCACTGCATTTTTCACCGTAGTTGGAACGTAGGGATCAACGAGAGCATTTATTTTGTTAAAACCGTTGTAGACAGTCTTTGCAATTCTTGAAAGCCATCCAGGTCTTGGCGCAGGAACAGGTTTAGGTGCAATGACGTTTGTTGAATCGGTAACGGGTGTGTCAAGGATGGATGGTTCAGTTCTTGTCACCCGATTTTGCAAGCGAGCAGACCCGAACGAAATCAAGTCATTGGAAACAGGACGAGGAGCAATAGGAGGTTTCTGCACAACAGGTTTCGGAGCAATAGGAGGTTTTGGATCAAGACCAACAACAAACCGTACTTTTGCAGGTTTCACAGAAACTTTAACAGGTGGATGAACAATCCTGACTACGGTATCATTCACAGGACTTTGAGCAATCAAACGAGGACCATACCCAATGATAGGTTTTGTATTTTTTTTTTAGCTTCAATGAGCTCGGCTTTTCTCATTCTTGAGATGCCTTTGACGCCTCGGTCATCAGCCATCTCTTTTAGTTCTTTCATATTTAGTTTATCCATTTTATGTAGGGAAAAAAAAATTCTTTAATCCACTTTCAAATTTATTGCAAGCAAAAGAATTTTAATTTTTATTAAATTAAAATTTATAAGGTCGTAATCACTTCTATTTGATAACCGTGTCTATTGTCAAAGTATTTCCAGTAGTGGCTCGTTTCTTTTCTTAATTGGTAATGAGACTTGTATTCAGTCACTTTTCCCGTTTCAACATGGGTAATTTTATAAGTGAAAGGATGATTTCTAATTTCAACAAGTCTTTTCCATTTAGGGTCGATCGGCTTTTTTTCCTTTTTAGGCAATCTCGGTCTTCCCACAGGTTTCCTTTCTTTCACCTTTTCCATTAATTAGCCTTTATTGAACAAATTGTTTTCAAACGCGATCAGTGTCAAAGCCAACAAATTGTTTGATGGTTTATTAACACCATTTTTAACCAGCAACTCTTTCAAAGCCTTTTTTGTGTAAAGCATTTTTTTTATGCCGAGATTTTTTTAAGCCAATTCAATTTTTTTCAATTCTTCAAAAAGAATTAAAAATTAAATCCTTTCATTTTCCCAGTAATGGCAAATTGGCATATATCTGAATGAATATAATTAAATGTTTTTAAAAACTTAGACCAATTATGAAATTGTTCAAGTCCTTTAGGGCTTAATATTCCTTCTCTATGATAAAAATGTAAAACAGTCACTGTTTTTAAAATTGGAAACACTTCTTTAAACGGAACTCTTTTAAGCATTTCTTTAAAAGCGATTTTTAGTTCATTTGGAAGTTTTTCAACATCGTTAAAGAATGCTAACAGAATTGGCGACTTTGTTTCGTAAGAAGTTGGATTATCGTCAAGAGCATTCAAAAGATCACTCCCTTTAAACAAGTGAACCTCTAGTTCTTCAGTATTTGAACCGTTAGCCATCTTTTTTATTCGTTGTAATTTATTTATCTCGAATTCAATTTTTTCAATTCTTCAAAAAGAATTAAAAAGGATCTTAAAAATTCGAAGAATTTCCATGGTTTCAAAGAAACTAAAAAATCATTTATAGTAGCTCATTCTCATCTAATATACTATCTTCTCAAAAACTTAAAAATTGAGCACGATTATCAACCTTACCATGCCTTTCGGCATCAATACATTGTCGTACAATCGTGACAAGAACTTCAAAAGAACAATCTTCACAGCATTTTAAAATACGGTTTCTAGCTCCCAAAGAAAGTTCTCGCACCCTTCTTTGAATTTTTCGAACTACGGGATTAGGAGACAGCTCAGACTTATTTAGACAGAAAAACAACAAACGACATTTACTCCTTTTACCCACAAGTTGAACCCGGAACCAAAATTGTTGAAAAACCTTTTCACTTGATTTACCTTCCCATCGCTGTCAGCAAAATTTCAAGAATGGAAACACAAATCGTTGATCAAGATGATCACTTGATCGATTTTAGAGGAGAAGACATCATTGTCAGATACCACATCAGAGAAAAAATCTCATCCACTCTACACGATCTTTTCTCCGGAAGCGCTTTCAGTCGGTGAAAAAAAATTTCCTACTCTATTAAAAATGTACCAAAAGATCAAACTCAACATTTCAAAAGGACAAGCTGACAAAATTAAAAAAGCCATTCAAAACGAAACCGAAGTCAGCATAAAACTCACTCATCAAGACTTGAACGGCGAACATGTTCTCGCTATCACTAATACCCAATTGAACAAAGTTGCAAAAGCCTACGACCACGGAAAAGGTACCACCCTCAAACTCAGCAAAAAACAACTCTTGTACAACGCAAAAGTAGAAGGAGGATTCATCGGTGCCCTTTTACCTTTACTAGGAATGATCGGAAGTACCATCGCCACAAAAGTCGTCCCTGCTCTTGCCACTGGACTACTCTCTGGTGTTGGAGCCTCTGCCGGTTCTGCCATGGTCGACAAAATCATGGCAGAACCGGCAGAGGCTCCAACGCGGAATAGTTTACTTAAAAAAAGACGGAAAAGGACTAAAAAATATCCAGATTAGGATCCGGTATATACCTAAACCATTGGGCTGGAAATACTCAAGGCGATGGGCTTTACATTAAAAATAAAAAAGCATAAGATCGTATTGGCTCTGGAGAAGAAGAACAATTCTCCGGACTTGGTTTACTTCTCGGTCCCAATTCACCCTTCAATAGCATACCCATTTTAGGCTCCATTCTATAAAAATTCGAAGATTTAATCATCTTTTTTAAAATTTTTTATTTGGCAAAAATAAAAAATCGAAGATTTCCCAGGATCATAAAAAATACACTTTTATCATCCCCATTTCTCCTGTTGACGAAATCATTAACGTCTCTCCCACATACACATCCAACACGCTCGAAAAAGAAACGATTTTTGAAACCCGATACAGCTGATCAGACTTTCGCACCAAATCAAATTTCTTATCATCACTCTCTTCTCCAAACTTAAAACTCTCACTAAATACACCGCTTGTCTCCATTGAAAATATCAACACCCCTTTCTCTAAACACACTCTAAACTCCGAAGTCGACTTTATCATCTTACACATTTCGCTAAACCTCGAAGCCGAAACTCTTCTCTTTGACCAAAAAGAATAACGCTCACTCAAACTCACGTTTTGAACGCTTTCCGTCGTCACCTTAATATTATACGAAAACTGGTCTAAAGATCTCACGGCGATTTCCAAACTTCCCGCATTCAAAATCGACAAAGTCAACTCGCTACCACTTTTCACCGTTTTAAACACCTTACTCACATAACTCTCAACACCCACATGCAACGATTCCTCAAAATCAAACACGTACTCCTCAAAACGATCTGAAAAAAGATCCACTTCAAACATTAAATTTATCGTTGTTTTTGTTCTCACACTTATCCCTTCTTTATTTATTCGCAAACACACCATCCTCATGTTATTGAACAAAAGATCAAACAACGCTTTCACTTCACCTGCATGCTTTGTTCTCGCTAAAAACATTTTTTAAATAAGAAGAAAATATTTTTAAATCCGATTACATGGACGGTAAGAAATTTTTTGAATAAAAAGGTAAGTCAACTTAGAAAAAACAACCATCTTAACAAATATAGAAATAACATGATTATTTTTATACTTATTCATCTTTCAAAACTCTGATAAGAATTAAAAAAAAGACGCCATCTTGGAAAAATAGTGAACCCCCCAATATATAAGGGTATCAATGCGCTAGAACCCGCATTTTACATCTACTCCCGTATATTATTTTAAATAAAAATGCGATTGATTGATTTTTTAAAAAATTTAAAAAATCAAAGTTAATATTTCGCATAATTAGTAATAGTTATAAACGCATAATTTTCTGGCGAGTTAAAGTGAATTTGCACCCATGAGTGATTTCGAAAAAGAAATAAAATTTAGAAGTTGATAGTGGAATAAAAATAGTATTGCGCAATTAATTTTAAATTATCATATCATATATTTATATGTAACATACAATATTACATATCGATCTTGGGTGTCCCGTCAGTATCTTTTGTAATTGATAAACTAAACGGTTATTTTTACAGCCAGATATCTCTTCAGGAAGAACAATTATTATATTAACCTATATTTCTTTAACCAATAAATAACTACAATAAATTACTAACCAAATATAAACCTAAACATAACATAAAGTACCAAAATAATAACAATATTATAAAAAACTATTGTAAAAAGAACAAAACAACAATAGAAAAAGTTATAAAAAGTAGAGCAAAGTGCTCAATAAATGGCCACAAATTTCTTATTGATGGCCGTGAAGAATGCCTTAATCTAACGGGGCATTTACTTTTTCACTGTCACATTAGTGACAAACGGCTTCACCGAAAAAAAGATGTTATTTTATCAGGCGATTATAGCCTAATAATGAACTAGGAATTTTGTATTCTGTATGTATTTATCTAATAAATAGAAAAAAAACTAAACCGAAATCTTTTTTCGTTATTGTTTTATCGTTAAAAAACTAAAAATTTCTATTCACAAATATGAGTGCGTCTAAATTTATGAAAACCACTGTATAAAAACTTTAATAGTTGACCATAAATCTCATACAATTGTAATAAATGATATTACATCTATCTATCTATCTATCTATCTATCTATCTATCTATCTATCTATCTATCTATATATATATATATATATATATATATATATATATATATATATATATATATATATATATATATATATATATACTCTACATTACAAACGAACTGAACAATTACACAGCTATAGCTATCAAAGAAGTCGGTAGCTAAATCCAAAAGTCAAAAACATGTATTAAGTAGAAGTCTAACTTCACAAAAATTCCGTAAGAATGAGTGAAGCAAGTTTTTAAAGTTTTTAATGCCGGTACCCATTTTATTTAAACTGACAATTATTCATTTTTGCTCTGCTTTTATTTAACATTGCGTCGTTTCAGTTTGGCAAAACAAACCTGGCTAGCAAAAAATTTGCTTCACTGCAGAAGCGCGAGTTAGATATCTAGCTAATATATGTCTTTGGAGCCAGTATATATTTTTACAAAAATATGAAAAACACAGAATTATTCCGAAATCGTTACGTATCAACAGCCCTGTAAGTACAAAGAGAGCAATGAGTATGGTTTTTCAATTTTTCAAAAATTTAACAAGAGAACAAAAAAAAGCCCTTAAAGAAATTAAGGAAAGCAAACTTGTTGATTTATATCCGTTTGATGAAGATAACGGCTTTCTTAGAATAGAACTCGAAAAGGCTTCAGAAAAAGTTCGCGAACAAATTGGTCCAACAAAATTTCTAATTGAGTCAATTATTAATTACAAACAAACAAATTAGTCAAATAACTAAATACAAACAGGCTGTAAATATCTTATATATATATGTATATATATCTTATATATATATGTATATATATATATATATATATATATATATATATATATATATATATATATATATATATATATATTATATATATATATATATATATATATATATATATATATATAAGATATATATATATATCTATATATATATATATATATATATATATATATATATATATATATATATATATATATATATATATATCTAGATATTTACAGCCTGTTTGTAATTAGTTATTAGTTATTTGACTAATTTTTCATAGTAAAATAAATAGGGCGTTTTTGTAAATAATTACTTAACTATTCACCAAAATATAATATATACACCCTGTTTATAAATGATGAATTAACAAATTTAACAAAATGTTATAAAAATTGGATTTTACTTCAGGTGAGTGCTATCATGAAAACACAAACATTCTAAATTATGAATGTCAACGCATCAACTTAATCACATTTCAGAATAACAATCTTGTAAACATTAAATAAAGATATGAATCGTTTGTAAATGAAAAAGCAGTGAAGTCTTAGAAATGTTTAACTGTAATACTAAATCGATATTATTCTTTAATCCCCATTGGATTATGGGCTGTTCGTAATTTTTTTTTAAACAAATTCGTGAAAATTCATTAAATAATGTAGAATATTTAGTTATTTAAAAAAAGGCAAAACTACTACTTATTCTATTTAAGTTAAAAATGGTTTTATCAAAAACGGAATACTTGATGTTAGTTTATAAAATTGTAAACTTTCTACTGCCTTTTGTTTTCTTTTTTTTTAAAAATTATTGTTCTAAAACCTAAATGATTGTCGCAGACATGATAGCTTTATTTTTCTCTATAGTGAAATAATGGTTAATTAATTTGATTGTCTTGAACAAAATCTTTGACATATTAACAAAAGTTCTGACGTAATTTTGTTTTACGACTTTACATTCATCGCTCTTTGTTCATTGAAAATTCCATGGCAAACGAAGATTTAAGTCACTAAACAAAGTTTAAAGTTACTTTACAAAACGTTTTGAAAGCTTGAAGAATCATTCTCACTTTTTCAAGAACATTCACATAAAGTTCACAATTGTAAACTACGGAAAACAATTATTAACAGCCTCAATGAACTGTAATTAGAAGAGTATGCTTTTGTTCGGATTCAATATTTTACTGAATAAAAATCTAATGCAATTATTAAAAATTGATTAAAAATGGGGTACACTAGATTCACTTATTACAAGCAGTTATTTTTAAGGAACATAAAAACTACAAGGTGCACACGCTGCGATTGTTTCTAAACTTTCAAATCGTTTTTTTTATTTTACATTAAGAAAATTTAGATGGCTCAGTGGTAAAATTGTCAGGTTTGGAAATCATGTTTATTCCTATTTGCTTTTCAAATTCATCTTTAGACCATCTAAACACAAGACACTTATTGCGTTCATTATAAT
The DNA here is from genome assembly GCF_058129835.1 of Hydra viridissima. Lineage (NCBI taxonomy): Eukaryota > Metazoa > Cnidaria > Hydrozoa > Anthoathecata > Hydridae > Hydra > Hydra viridissima. Next base: position 19,902,645 of record NW_028324303.1, read on the forward strand.
TTTTGACATTTCAAAAATTTTATTTTCCTATAAAATCTACAACACAACAATAAACAAGTCTTCCGCTAAAAAAAGAAATTAATGACCTCCGATAGCTAAGTCAGGTAATCGACTTTGCATACCTACTGGCATTGACAAAACAACAATCGCTGTTTGATCAAATATTTTGTTGATATCTTGTAGCCGCTGATGAAAAACAAAACGCTTTTTAATTATACTTGTTTTATCAATACCAATTTCATTGAGTTTTCAGTTTTTACGTATAAAGAAAACGGCTAAAAAAAAAAAGAATATTGCTTAAGCTTTTATCACCACCAGAAAGTTTAATGCTTAAGTTTTTTAGACAAACTGGAATGAGTTTATGAATAACAATTATCCTTCTAAATTGGTAAAATTTGATTCAAAATCCATCAGTATCTCCTTCTTGGCAACTCAGGTTGAAGAAACTATTAAAATTAGTAGTACAAAATTGCACTGAACACTAAGAAATTGCAATCTTATCCTTTTATACCTTTGTCGTAAAATATTTTTTCAAATAAACTTTCTAAAGAGTCAGGTATTGAGCACACAGCATGGCCGTAGACAACTTATTTAATCTGGGGGGGGGGGGGGGGCTAGAAAGAGTAGGGGCGCAAATAACATGTCTCTTTACAATAAAACTCTTCGGAACTCTGTAGTAAAACTCATGTAACCAAAACTATAAAACAGCTCATAGGTCTTTTAAAAAGTTAATTGCTTGAAATTTGATCGCAAAATAGTAAAGTCTTGTTTATACATTGTAAAAAATGTTTTGTTATGTTTGTCTAAAAGTAATGCCTATACTGTATGTATTACACTAATTTTTTCAAATATGATATCTTGAAGGTCTTTGAAGTAACTTATTACCTAAAAATATTTGTAATAATATGAAGTAAAATTCGGACTAAAAATTTACGAATTTACGAATGCATAAGTGATTCGAAAATTAAAATATAGATCAGAAACAGAAACCAAATTTTGGCTACTTTTACAAACTTCAAGTTTTATAAAGTATAAGAACTTTATAAAACATTACAGCGGTTTCTAGATTTTTTTTCAAAATTGTCCAAATAACTTAATATGTATTTACATAAAATTGGTCAAGACCGAGCAGTGAATGCCTCAGGGAAGAAATCAAAAAAAAAAAAAAAAGCAAAAGCCTCATGACTAGGAGTAGTAAAAATAATAACGGACAGAAGTCCAGAGCCAATTAAAGACACACGCTGATGACCAAAATCAAGACACACGTAGATGAAAAAGTTTCTAAGCCCACATGTTGCATATGCCTCTGACTGTTAAACAGTCCTTATTTACATAAAATTACTTAAAAATGTATTAAACCTCAATGATGCATACAAAGATTTAATTGTTTGACTAATTTGCTTCTTAGTTAATAAGAATGTCCATTATCACAATGTAGTCAATGTCAGTAAATTAAATTGCTTTTCAAGTATATCTTTTAAAAAACTTGATTGGTGTAATGAAGATTTTCAAAAATAAGATAAAACTTTATTTAAATTCAATTATTAGACTTTATAACTTTACAGCATTTCATTTCAAGTACTGATAAACCTTGAAATATTTTAGAGAACTGTTGTTTAAGGGGAAATGCAAAGTTCTCATTAATAGTGAAGCTTTTGATGGGTTTGCAGAAACAAAAACGTTTTCTTGAATTTTGGCAAATAAAAAAAGAAAGCGCTTTCAAAATTTTAAATATATAATTTAATCTTTGTCCATTTGTTTATTTACTTTTGCGTAACTTTTTTTCTAAACTAGAAACTGATTAGCATCAAAATCAGAAACAGTTAAAAAAAAAATTAAAAAAACAAATTTTAAAATTTTAATAAACATTTTAAAAACAAAAATCCAGTGGTATTGAAAGACCAATTTATTATTTGAAGGCGGGTGTTACTTTCATTTGTAATTTGAAATTTTAAATATTAATCATTTAGAAAAAGAAACTCCGCTCACCACCTCAACCGAAGTTTATTCGACATGTAACCGTGAGCCGAGTTTGCGACAATGTGCAGCATGGCACTTAATCATGTTTGCTGGTTATCTATGCAGAATTGAGTATAATGAAATTGTTTTTTGTATTTACCGTCAGTTACTTTAGGAAATGAAAAATTGCCCATTCTAATTAGATTAGAATTTAAAGAGATTTTGATTAGAATGCTGTGGCGGCTACATTACAAACAAAATATATTCGAGTATTAGGACCTTAAAGCCTAATAAGATTACTAATTTTTCTTAACACGTCATTTTTTTCATCCAAAATTATTTCATGCAATTTCAAGCATAGCTACATGCTTGAAACTCTTCCAAAGACTGTCAGAGCAGTACTGGTTGTGGATTGAGACCTGTTGCTTTAACTGCCAAAATCCGTCTCATATTTATTGAAAATACAGAGAAAAATGACAACTTTATTGGAACGTAATGTTTCATACTGGCGTACTGGCAATCATCAGCCAAATTACATAACGAAGAAAGTTACAAAAAAACATCAAAGAAAATGAAAAAACCGTTAAAAATGCGGTTAAAAAGGAATTGTTCTTATAAATGACTTCAAATTAGTTTTTACTGTCAAATAACACAATCATGTATTTATTCAAATGCCAACACTTACTCTTGTTTTTTTGTTTAATAAATTTGCGCCCCTATAGATGGATTTAAGATTAGGCTGCATCTTCTTGTGGTAGGTAGGTATGGTTGGCATTTTTTGATGATGCTTCATTTAATCAATGGTTTTTCGTTTTTTTCTTTTATGCGCCTCATTTCCTTAGATAGCTCTGCGTCGTTTATGTAACTTGCAGTATTTAACGACTTAATACAGTTTGCGTATTGCATCTTAAAAGGTGGTTCACTTATGCCAATATATATACTTTATCTAAATAGTTTGGAAGGTTGGAAGAAATAACAGGTTTGTATAGTCTGTTTTCAGTTAGGCAAAGTTGATGTAGGCAAAGTTGATGTAGGCAAAGTTGATGTAGGCAAAGTTGATGTAGAGGACAATTCAACCAATGGACACAATTTCAGGATTTCTTATTTTGATCTGCAATTTCGTCGATAATTTTTATCAAAGTATGCTTTGTTGATAAAATCCTTGTCTACTAAATCAAGAAATAATTTGCCAACTTTTGTGATGACAGTTTTGCTAAATGGTGGGTAAAACCATATAATATTACGCTTCCCAGCAAGCACATGACGTTGAAACAACGTTGAAATAACCTTGATCAACGTCGATCAAAGTTATTTCAACGTTATTTCAACGTTGTTTCAACGTCATGTGCTTGCTGGGAAGCGCAATATTATATGGTTTTAAAAAAAAAGTTGTTATCCGCCGTATTTTCGCTGCAGTTTTTGCTCTTGCCAGCGGGCTATTGAGCACCCTTGAGTAAAGACGTCTTATACTAATCACAAATATATATATATATATATATATATATATATATATATATATATATATATATATATATATATATATATATATATATATATATTAGAGGTATAACTAAAAATTTTTTTTAGCAATTTTTGGTTTCCCATGCCACTCTGAGTGGAGAAATTACATTTTAAAACTGGAAATACCATTTGAAAGTTAAATCTTAAAAAAGTTCACCTCCCTAAGCTGAAAACTGTTTTCTCCCATCTACACTAAGAGTCATAAAAAAACATGCCACTGAACTTTCTACCATAGCTTTGTGAAATTTGGTCTGATGCCTAACAAAATTTCAGGTTTTGTTAAGAATTGATTTGCAGGAAAACATTCGTCTGATGGCAACCCAATTCTAAAAACTGACTATACACGAACACTCCAAGCTTCAACAACAGAAAAATTGTCTGATTTCTTATATAGAAGTTAAAATTAGTTTAAAAATTCTAGTTTGAGACAATAAAAAAGAATTTAAAACGTAATATTTTATATTAGTCAAGTATTGTTCTTGTTCTCTACTTGAAGAAGACACCATTTTTAGTAAACAACTAAAAGTATTTAAACTTTTGGATATTCTTAGCTTAACAGTAATTAAACTTTTGGATGTTTTTAGCTTAGAGAATGTACTAAACAAGAATGAAAAAGACAGCGGAAAACCAGGAACGCAAGTTGTTACCAACTTGTTCAACGTAACTGATGAAAATGGAGAATGGTTGTGCCAGGAAGATAAAGCCTTCTATAATCTTCAGATGTCCACAAATGTTGGAGCTGGCTACTGCACCATAATTGAAGATACACAAGGAGTTCATCCTAGAAAACTAAAGTTGATTAAGCAAAAAGTCAGTCAAGATACTAAGAATGATTTAAGCAGTGAAGATGAAGAACATTTTAGCTATGAAGAAGAAAAACAAGATTCTGACAGTGGTTCTCAAGATTCAGAGGCTCCAACAACATGTAAAAGACAAAAAACTGATTATGCAACAAATTTGGTGACAAAAGCAAAACTGAGTTCAAGAAAGGCACTCACAGTCTGCAAAATTCTTGCAAAAGATGGAACTTCTATTCCAACTCCAAGTCAAAGCAGTGTTTACAAAGCTACAACGAAATTAGGAGAAAAATTAATCAGTCTGATCCACGATGTGCTTTACATAACCTTGCATATTTCAGCCTTTGTCAACTTCCAAAAGTTTTATGAAATATTTTCTAAAAATTAAGAATGGAGATGCTGGATGAAAGAATGAAATTTAGCAAAACCTTATTGTGAGATTTAACACAATTATTTGAAGTGGTCAATTATTTGTAAAAAAAAAAAAAAAAAGATTAATTAGTATTTAACATTATCATTTCTTACTTTTGCAATTAAACAATCTGCTTAATACTATGATCTCATTCTCATATATTGCATTTTGAAGAGTGCTTGATATTTAGTTTTCATTGTCCTAAGAGAAACAAGGTTTGTCAGCATAAATCCAGCATCTTGTAATTTATGCACAATATAATGTAGTTATATAATGAATTAAAAAAAAAAGGAATTTTAGGAAGAAATTTAAAAAATTTCTCTCTTATATTTGCATAAGTTTTATTTAGACCCACCACCAATTAATACTTTAAGGTTGACTAAAGGCAAATAATTGATGAAAAACATTTGGATTTTGCAACTTTTCTTTGTACTTTCAAAACTTGTCTTGTTTTTTATTATTATTAAATTTGCTGAAAAATGAAAATTTCACAAAACTTGTAGTACTAAATGAAAAATAAACAACTTAGACTTATGTATAAATGCATGAATGTATGTATGCATGCATGTATGAATGTATGTATGTATGTATGTATGTATGTATGTATGTATGTATGTATGTATGTATGTATGTATGTATGTATGTATGTATGTATGTATGTATGTATGTATGTATGTATGTATGTATGTATGTATGTATGTATGTATGTATGTATGTATGTATGTATGTATGTATGTATGTATGTATGTATGTATGTATGTATGTTTGTGTGTCTGTGTTCTGTGTGTGTCTGTGTGTCTATGTGTCTGTCTGTGTGTCTGTGTATGTGTGTGTGTGTGTGTGTGTGTGTGTGTGTGTGTGTGTGTAAGCATGTATACCAAGTATAGTACACCAAGTATATTACACCATGTACACCAAGTATATTACACAGAAAATGAAGCATAAGAATTAGAAAAGATTAAGTGAAACATTAAATTCTTTTTCAAGTAAAAACAAAAAACAAAAAGATAAACATAGCAACAAGACAATTGGCATAATATATTTTCATGTAAAACTTTCAAACTAGAAAATGGTCTTTTTTTTGCTTGAAACAGCTACCAAATATTTAAAAATCTAAAATTTCATAGGCCCGTTTAAATCTCTTAAACACAGGTCAATAAGCAATTCTAAAAGATTGGCTATATAAGATTGTTTGCTCGTTATTGATATTTTTATTTATTAATCATTATATAATTTTTTTTTTACCAACGGCAGAAGAGATCCATTTCCTAAAGTTATTACCTCTTTATTAGCTTTTCAACATTTGTTATTTGATCACAACCTGATGTTGTCAAGTAAAAATGTAAATTTTATCACATGGTTTTACCCGACAATTAAAAAAACCCGTAAATACGCTTATCGACTTTATACAGGGTGGACCAAAGAAGACCTACTAATGTAAAACCGAAATAACTTTTTTATTTTTTGCCATATTTATTTTTCTCTTTTTTTAGGTTATATTTGAATTCTTGGAGATTTATTATGGAACCATACAGTACAAAACAGCGCGTTAAAATTATCGAGGTTTTCTATTCTTGTCGACGATCAACTGTTTTGACGCAGCGTAAATATCGGCAACATTTTAATTCCAGAACAGCTCCAAACAGCCTTCATGATTAGGAGTTTGGTTGGTCGTTTTGAGGAACTGGGTTTAGTGGCCGACCGTCCTGGACAAGGTGCTCATCGAAATATTCGCACTGAAGATAACGTAGAAACTGTGCGGCAGAGTGTTGCAGATGATCTATGTATCTCAACTCGCCGTCGTTCCAGCCAATTGGGCATTTCTAGAACGATATTGCGTAGAATTTTAAAGTTGGATCTGTATAATTATAAATTATAAATTTGGATATGTACCCAAACAAAATTCAAATTGTGCAAACACCACTACCGCAAGATCACCAATAACGACTACAATAGCTATTCGTTTTACGCAATTAGCCACACAAATTGACTTTTTAAATAATGTTTTGATGTCGGATGAAGCGCATTTCCATTTAAATGGTTATGTCAACAATCAAAACTGTAGATTTTGGGGCTCTGAAAATCCAATTATAACCAAAAAAAAGGAACTAAGTTCCTCAAAACAACCAACCAAACTCCTAATCATGAAGGCTGTGGGAGCTGTTCTGGAGTTAAAATGTTGCCGATATTTACGCTGCGTCAAAACAATTGATCGTCGAAAGTTTATAAAAAACGTCGGATTTTCTAATCGTACCACAAATCACAAGTTGTATAAGTGGATAATAACTATCGAAGACTGAATAATATACATTATATAATTAAGACTGAACATTACTGAAAAAGTTGTGCTTGAAGATCATTTTTTTTATTTCTAAAGATAATTTCCTTGTTCAGGAAAGACAAATGCTGTCATAATCCATAACGTCGTAAAAAGTTAGTTTTTAAATTTTTAACAACTTTCGCCTGGTAACGTTCATTTTAGTGAATTGTTTGCCAAAAAAAGTTAGTGGTGCAACCGAACAGTGATAAAAGCCAGACATGCCTTAAATCACCCGAGTACTAATTTTCCTTAACCCGCCATTTTTTTTATCCAAAATAATTTCATGCAATTTCAAGCATATTTCATGCTTGAAACTCTTCCAAAGACTGTCAGAGCAGGTAGTGGATGGAGACCTGCTCCTTTAACTGCCAAACTCCGTCTTGATATATAACTATATATTGAAAATACAGAGAAAGATGACAACTTTATTGGAACGTAATGTTTCATACTGGCGTACTGGCAATCATCAGCCAAATTACATAACGAAGAAAAAGTTACAAAAAAACATCAAAGAAAATGAAAAAACCGTTAAAAATGCGGTTAAAAAGGAATTGTTCTTATAAATGGCTTCAAACTAGTCTTTACTGTTAAATGATGCAAGTATGTATTTATTCATATGCCAACACTTACTCACCAGCTCTAGTTTTTTTGCTTAACAAATTTGCACCCTTATAGATCGATTTAAGCATAGACTGCATCTTCTTGTAGTTAGTTGGTATGGTTGGCATTTTCTGATGATACTTCATTTAACTAATGGTTTTCCGTTTTTTTCTTTTATGCGCCACATTTCCTTAGATAGTTCGGTGTCGTTTTTGTACCTTGCACAATCAAATGACTTAATGCAGTTTGCGTATTGCATCTTAAAAGGTGGTTCACTAATGCGAATATATACTTTATCTAAACAGTTCGGAAGGTTGGAAGAAATAAAAGCATTGTATAGTCTGTTTTCAGTCAGGCAAAGTTGATGCAGGTGGACAATTGATGCAGGGGGACCAACTGATACAATTTCAGGATTTCTTATTTTGATCTGCAATTTCGTCGATGATCAATTTCGTCAATAATTCGCTCACAATATGCTCAAAATATGCTTTGTTGAAAAACGCTTGTCTACTAAATCAAGAAATAGTTTGCCAATTTTTGTGATGACATTTTTGCTAAATGGTGGGTAGAACCATATAACATCACGCTTGCGATTATATTTCTTGCTGATTATATTTCTTGCAATAATATTTCTTGCTGATAAACTTTAAGTACCAACAAAGTTTCATCCTTCGCTGTATTTTCAATAGGTTGGTGTTCCTCAGCTATCGTGTTATTCATCTTTTTGGTAGTTAAATACTAGTATTACGCTTTCCGATGCACATTTTACTGCCTTGCATATGATTTAGTTTTAATTTGTTATATTTTCAGATTCTCAAATGGTTTCAAGCACGTCAAAACATCGAGGATGCCTCAACAGTTTTCGAGGTCCTGCATTACGTTTTAGGGTGTTTTGATTGAAAGCAATTTGGCTTTAAATCCGCAAGAATTGAGAGCGTTATTATAAATCACCAATCCTTGCACTTACTTTACACCAATAATTGCACTTTACTTATCGAGTACTCAAAAAATGTTTCAGTGTAATTGTAGAAAGATAAAGACCTAAATCATTTTTTTAGACGTAGAAATGAATAAACCAATATTGTACACCCAAGGTGTTCGAAATTCATTGCAGGTTAAAAGTCATGAATAGAAATTATTCTTAAATATTCTTCACTTTCAAACATCTCATATTTCTTCATTACAATCTAACTTTTAAGCAACAAAATTAAAAAAAAAAAAAAAATGTTTACAAAACATAAACTTACTTCAAGAAATTACTTTAAGGACATTTAAACATTACAACTGACAATTGATCTTAAAAAAGTGTTGCAACTTTTAAAGTTATGAAATGAAAGTTATCATTGAATTTATAGCGCTATCAAATACTGAGTGTTCATAATGAGTGGCATCCATAGTCCCTTCTGGATATGATGCAGCCATCCAGTGTACATCCAATACTGGTATGTTTGCTTCGCATAGTTTTTTAATACAATATTCATTCCACTCTATTATTCTGGGTTTTGTTATATATCTTTCTATATGGTGCTTTCCCCATTTAAGGAGAAAAGCTTCCGTCAAGCTTCTTTCCTGATAAGTTGGCGTAGTTGTTTTCCATATAATTTTTGAAAATCCGCCTGTTGCATAAGTTGGTTTTAATTCATTTATCATCTTGACAAAGCCATCCAGAAGTTTTTTTGCCTCAGTCATTCTTAAACACTTTAAAACATGCAACCCAAAATTGATGAGTAAAACACTGTTGTTGTCTCTCATTCTCTCTGAGAGTAAAACATTTCTAATGTATAAAAGATACTCCGTTTCATTGAAATCCTTATTGGTATAAGTATATTCTTCACCAGGAACCAATGGATAAAGCCAGTTATATGTTTTTATGCATGAAAATTGTTGAAGGCATAATTGGTGATTTGAAAGGTATTCGTGGAATCGCATAGTTAACGAATCTCCGTAAAACCAAATTGTCGATGTGCTACTTTTATTTTCTCTAGGGAATTTGAGCAGGAATTTTTTTCTTCTTACTTCATCGTCAGTTCTAATACTTGTTGTGACATATTTATTTTGGATCCAATATCCGAATGCCGGATTAATTATACAAAACTGCTGGAAAAACCAATCCTGCTGAATTTCAGTTACATCATGTTGCTTCTCTAAACTTGCATTTGCAACAACCTCTGTTGTCAGGATCCTTTCTTTCATAACAAAGTAATTATCGTTTCCGAAATCTTCGACTTTTTGACGCCTTCCATGACGATCACCTTTCTTAATCCAATCGTTTGGAGGTTCATTCAGAGCGTTATAGTCGGAATATTCAAGCATAAAATTTATATTGTATATACCTGGAAGCGGAAATCGAAAATTTTGGAAATAGACTCCAAATCCGTTATCCTTTAGAGGAAACGAAAAAGAAGCTGGTCCTGTTATCATTACCCACCAGAAATCTCCTCCAATATTCTTGGATTCGTTGCACGCATTTACTTCACGGAAATATATTCTGCTGCTTAAACCTGGTGAATTTGTTTTTATCTGAAAATTTGTTTTGTTCACGTCCGTTTGCTGCGTTAGGCATATTGAATTACCATTAACCTTTGCAAAGTATATTCTTTTTGGTGAAATAATTGTTAAGGTATACTCAAGGTACGCCAGTGAAACAAAGATTGTTGCACCAACAAGTGAGTAAAAAAGTGTTTTGTGCGTTAGTTTACAGGTGCAATCCATAAGAAAAACTATTTATACTTTCTAAAGATGTTGTATTAATCGTTAAGTTACCGGTAAAGCTGGAGTTGAGCGACCTAAAATAAATTTACTTTTTATTTTTTAAAAATACGGTGGAGTGCATAGAATTCAATGATATTTTAAAATTTGATAATAAATCTTAAAATTCAATAATAATTCAATGAATAACAGTTTGCACGCATGAGTGATATAGAAGTTGATAGTGGAATAAAAATAGTAAAGCGCAATTAATTTTTAATTATCATATCATATATTCAGGGCCGCCGAGAGGGGGGGGGGGGGGCAAAGGGACAGTTTGTCCCGGGCGGCAGATGTCGATGGGGCGCCAGATGCCAAAAGTAAAATAAAAATATTTTTTTTAATCTTAAAATGCCATAATTGAAATGTATATATTACTCGCGTTATATCATTACTTTTAATTCCTCGAAAGAATAACAAACTGTGAATACAATTTAGAAATAATTCTATTCAGAATTTAGAAAGTAATAGTAAATATTTTTCAACTCTTTACGATCAACTTATTTATGGTAATTTATGTTTAAGATTTATATTTAACTATTGAAATATTGATTTATGACATTAGCTTTTTGAGATTGAGTTTATAATTTTTTGATGAGTTTGCGTAGTTGACAATTCTATTATTTTATTGATGCGTACGGTTATTTACAGTAACTGTTAATAATGAATCGTAAAAAACTTTCTGGTGCCCAAAATAGGGCATTGGCTTCCAAAAGCGTAAAAGAATGTGAAAAAAATAAACAAATGCTCCAAGAATTACGTTGGTTTTCAAAGCTACTAGGTCTATATATATATATATATATATATATATATATATATATATATATATATATATATATATATATATATATATATATATATATATAATTTTCGAAGCAATTTACGAATATTTTCGAAATTAATCATTTTTCACACAATGCCAATATCCGTTGCAGAGGGTGAAAGATCTTTTAGTAAACTTAAGATTATAAAAAACCATTTCAGAGCCACCATGGGACAAGAGCGACTTTCAAATCTTGTAATCTTGTCTATTGAAAATGATCTCGCGAAATCATTGTCATATGATGAAGTAATTTATAATTTTGCCTCGAAAAAAGCTCAAAAATTTTATTTGAGTTAGGAATTGTTTATGCTATGGTTAGTTAGGAATTGTTTATGCTGTGGTTAGCAAAAAATGAAATAAAGTTAAAGTAGCTATAAAGGCATAATGTAATTTTTTGCTTCTATGCTAAGTATATATATGAAGCGAAATCTATAAGGGCGCAAAAACAGGTTTTGTCCAGGCGGCTTGAAGGCTCTTGGCGGCCCTACATATATTTATATCTAACATACAATATTACCTATGAATCATGCGTGTCCCGTCACACAGTGGGCCAGTAGGTGGACAAAATGGGAAAAATTTTAGTTGTCTAATCTTGAAAACCTATTTAATTTTAGTATCTACATATATTAGGAGAAATCTATTGATAATTTATTTATATTAAATCCCTTAGTTACCAGGACTCTAAGCATTTGAATATTGAGATAAAATAAAAAATAAAAAAAATTATAAATAAGTAACTAACGGTGACATCAACGTTGTGTTATATTTCAATTACATCTACGTTTTTGAAACAAAAAATTAGTACATGTTATTCTAGAGTATTTAGAGATAAGAAATCCAATGTGTGAAATAAATTTGTCATAGCATGTTATCTCAGTTATACTTTGAAAATCACAGATTAAAAAAAAAAATTTCTTAAGAAACTTATTTTTTGCCGCACAATAACTAATAATTACCACAATTTGCCATGTGTTGTCTTATATTTATTTAAGCTATATGATGCTTCAATCGAGTTTTAATTGATTGCTCGTCCCCTTAAATCCCCGTTCAGATTTTATGTATGTTTTAACTTGGTTGCTATGGTACTAAATTTTGCATAGCAACAACTCATTTTTACATTAACGTTGTTTTAACAGTATTTTACTTGCGCTAAATACACAATATTGGGGGTATGTATTAAAATGAGATTCACAATTCTTATGAGGTTAACTTTTTTTGGTTACTATGGATACCTTACTTTGCATAACATAGCAACAACATATTTTCGGTAGTTGTTAGTAATTTAATTACTAACACTGACAGTAATTTAATTACTTTTAATTTTAATTACTAACACTTGTAGTAACTTAATTACTAACAAGTATTAGTAGTCCAGGCGGCATATATATTATAACATTTAACTTTTAAATACAAAATACTTGTTACAATAATTATTTAGATATGGTTTTATTAAACTTAGACATTCATAATTTTCTCCAAAAAAACAATCTTAGTATTTCAAAACAAAATATTACTGAAGATATATTAAAATTTATTCAGCCAAAATTTGCTGATTTTAAAGACGTTGATTTTAGACATGCTGTTCAACGATTTGTTTACTTGTATAAAAAAAAGTGGAAATCTGCAAACTATACTGTGAAAAATTTTGAAAAAGAAGTTTGTGAACTGGCTTAATGAATATTTAATTGTCAGAAAAAAAGACAATGAACCAACTGCAAGTTCTAATAAAACTAAAAAACGGCGTGTATCTTGTTTAATTGAATCTCATTCATCCAATGAATTATTTTTTGCTGCTAATAAAAAATTTAGAGATGAATCTGTTGTTATTGCTGCCAAGAATGTTTTAAATATATCAAATACAGATAAAGCAACTAAATATTCAGCAGACGAAGCACTGGCTTTAATAATTGATGCAAGTCTGACAAAAGCTTCCTATCAATTGATTAGAAGCGGAGCCTTGGAGAAAGAATATAACATCTACCCCGCTTACAATGATGTCAGAGATGCAAAATTGAAATGTTATCCTGCAAACATAACAGTGGAGGACTATTCAGCTTCAGTTCCTTTAAAAGATTTAATGACTCATCTTTGCAAAGAATCTGTGCAATTCAGGAACCTGTGCTAAGGCACTTGATATTGAACGACAAAGCAATAAAAACAATGACACTAACGTGTAAGGCTGGTTTTGATGGTGCTACTGGCCAAAGCATTTATAAACAAGTTATATCAGAACCCGACATTAACAGAGATTTAAAGCGTGAAGAATCATTATTTATTACTTGTCTTGTCCCATTGGATTTGACTGGATTTAACAACAGCAACGAAAAGGTGCCTATTTGGAGAAATCAAAAGTCGTCCTCCACAGCCTATTGTAGACCCATAAGATTTGCATACAAAATGGAATCCAAGGAATCTGTGATTGAAGAAGATCAGTACATTAAAAGTAGAGATAGAAAGCTTGGGTATGATTTTATTAGAGGTTTGCGGATCTTCTATTGAAGTGAATTGTATTATTGAACTTACAATGATTGATGGGAAGGTTCAAACAATATTATCTGAAAAAAATAACTCATACCAATGCTGTTCAGTGTGTGGTATCTCTCCAAAAAATATGAATAGTCTTGATATCCTTAATATAGATTATACTAACAGAGAGTTCAAATATGGTCTTTCCAGTCTTCATGCATGGAATCGATTTTTTGAGATGTTATTGCACATTGCATATAAAAAAGAAACAAGAAAGTGGCAAGCAAGATCTAAAGAACACAAAGAAAAGGCATCTGTAGCTAAACAAAAGATTCAGACTGATTTTATGAACAAAATGGGACTTGTTGTTGATTTCCCTAAAAGTGGTGGTTCTGGAACAAGTAATGATGGCAATACCTCAAGGCGTGCTTTTGCAGCATATGAACAAACAGCTGAAATTCTGGGTATTGACCAAAACCTTATATTCAGATTTTATATTATCTTGGTAACGCTCTCTTCAGGATATGAAGTAGACTGCTTAAAGTTCAAGGATTATTGTTTTGACACTTTTAGACTATATGTGTCCCTTTATCCATGGTATTACATGGCTCAATCAGTTCACAAAGTATTGATACATGGACATGACATAATTAAAAGCCTTACATTACCCATCGGACTTATGTCAGAGGAAGCTCAAGAGGCTAGAAATAAAGACTTTAAATCTTATCGCGAAAATTTCAGCCGAAAAACATCCAGAAAAGCAACAAATACTGATCTTATCAATAGACTCCTAGTTTCCAGTGATCCTGTTATTTCATCATTGCGTAAATCAACATCACACCAAACAAATCATAAAGCATTTCCTTCAGATGTTTTACAATTACTTAAACAATCTTCAAACGATATTATTGTTTTATAATTTTTTGATGTAATTTAAAATTGATAACGTTTTCTTGCACTATTTTTTGCTTTTATTATTCCTAAAACATTATTTACCTCAATACTCAATTTTTATTCAATATAGGTGGGTCAAAAATCCGATAAAATATTCAAATATCAATTTACCACTTTGTAACTAAGGAAAGTATCCGGTAACTAAGCAATATAAGTATCCATAACAACTAAATTTAAAAAATTACAGTCGACTCTCGATATCTCGAATACTTGATATCTCGAACTTTTGAGTATCTCGAACTTTTTTAGCGGTCCCATGGACATAACGTACTAGTTTAGGCTAAAATCCTCTCGATATCTCGAACCTTATTATCTCGAACTTTTTGGCATCTCGAACAATATTTTCGGTCCACAGGGCAATTTTCTCTCGTTATCTCGAACTTTTCAACATTTTTTTTTTCAAAAATGTTTTAATAAAATTTAATTTTTTTAAATTCCAATTTTCGAAAAAAAATAATTTTTAATTCGATTTTTAAATTCGATTTTTTTTAAGAATCGAATTTCTGAAAAGTTTTCCTTTAATATATAATTTATTCTTTTTGTCAAACGCAGCAACATGCCGCTCGTTAAACGAAAACTCACGAACAAATCTATAATAGAAAAATGTAAGGCATTAAAAGACCTAGAGACTGGGATGTCTAACAAAGAGGTTGCCAAAAAGTATGGAGTCCCAAAGAACACATTATCAACCTGGATTAAAAATAAAACCAAGTTATTAGCCTCACTGGAAAAAAATGGCATAAAATCTAAACGGAAGAAACTTCGTAGTGTTAATTTCAAAAATGTAGACAAGGTCATATACACGTGGTTCGTTGCAAAAAGAAGTCAACAAGTACCAATTGATGGTACCATACTAAAAGAAAAGGCACTAAAATTCGCAGAAGCATTAGGAGAGTTGGATTTTAAAGCATCTGATTGTTGGTTTCATAATTGGAAAGAAAGGTCAGTTAAATTTTGTCAAATCTTGTTCAATTTTAATATAAACAAATAACATGTATCTGTTTATATTTAACTTATTTAGTTTTTTAAACGTGTAATTAAAATTCAATTATTCTGTTCCTATTTTTAGGAACGGCATCAGCTTTAAAATAATCTCAGGCGAAAGTGCCGCCGTGACGAATAATATGACTGCTTCGTGGAATGAAACTACACTTCCAACATTGCTTTTGAATTACAAACTTGAAAACATTTTCAATGCCGATGAGTTTGGACTATTTTACCAGTGCCTACCAAACAAAACATACCATTTATCCCGAGAAAAATGTTTTGGGGGAAAAAATAGTAAAGTCAGACTAACAGGCATAGCAGCAGGGAGTGCAACGGGAGAAAAGTTACCTATGTTTGTTATTGGAAAATCAAAAAACCCACGGTGTTTTAAGCACATTAAACAACTTCCTTGCACATATAAAAATCAGCTAAAAAGTTGGATGACCGGAGACCTTTTTACAGAATGGGTAATGAAACTTGACTCATTTTTTCGTGCTCAAGACAGGAAAGTAGCACTCCTGGTGGATAACTGTTCTGCCCACCCACACATTGAAGGGCTAAGCAACATCAACCTAATATTTTTCCCCCCTAACACCACATCTGTCCTTCAGCCCACGGATCAAGGCGTAATACGAAGTCTTAAAGCTCATTATCGTCACAAAATTGTGCGTTTGTGTATCAAGGCTGTCGATAATTTCTATACTTCAAGCAATGAAAGATCTTGTTTCTTCGTGGAATGCTGTGTCGAAGGAGACTGTCATCAACTGCTTTAAAAAAGCTGGTATCAGCAAAACAAACAAGAGTATTGAAGAAGCTGATGATCATTCTTTTAAATTTTTGACAGAAGAACTTAACCGTTTGCGAGAGTTAGATCCTCGTGCCGTCCAAGAAGATCTCTCAGCGGAATCTTACATTGGTTTAGATTGCGATGTAGTAACCACCGGTTCACTTGCTACTGATGCTGAAATCATTGCTCAGATTTTAGACCCTAATTTTGAAAACGACGATAATGAAGTTGAAGATAGCGTTGACGAAGCTATTGACGTCGAAGCCCCGCCACGCCCATCTGATATTCAATTAGAAATTGCTTTTGAAACAATTCAAAATGCTTCGCTATACAGCTCAAAATACGGAAATGAAATACAATCCCTAGCACTAAAACTTGAGGATTTAATGAAGATGGAAAAGATGGATAATTTAAAGCAATATCAGATAACAGATTTTTTCCAAAAGTTGTAGTTTTTGTTGTTAATGATTTTTGTCAGAAAAATAAATTGTTTTAATGAAAGTCGGGCAATTTTATTTTTTTTCAACCCTTTTCTTGATTTCTCGAACTCTCGATATCTCGAACTTTTTTTCCGGTCCCCTTACTGTTCGAGATATCGAGAGTCGACTGTATCACTTTTGTAAGAAGTGTGATCTCATATTGGTACTCATGCCAAATTTAGGGAATATAGCACTTATAAAATATCTGCAGATAACAAAAGTAGGTTGTTGCTAAGCAAAATAAAGGTATCCATAGCAACGAAATAAAAAAATATTACCTTCATAAAAAGCGCAGACATCATATTAGTACTCATACTAATTTTAGTGAATATAGCTCTAATATTAAATTAGTTATGAATTTTGTCCAGTAAAAGTGCATTCTGGCCCACTGTGCGTCAGTATCTTTTGTAATTGGTAAACTAAACGGCTATTTTTATAGTCTTATATCTCCCCAGCAAGCACACAACGTTGAAAAAACGTTGATCAACGTCGATCAACGTTATTTTATGTTTCAACGTTGTGTGCTTGCTGGGTCTTCAACGTGAACAATTATTACATTAGCCTATATTTCTTTAACCATAATAAATAACTATAATATATTACTAACCAAATATAAATCTAAACATAACATAAAGTAACAAAGTAAAAAGAATACTATAAAAAGAACATAACAACAATAGAAAAAGTTATAAAAAGTAGGGCAATGTGCCCAATTAATGGCCACAAATCTCTTATTGATAGCCGTGAAGAATGCCTTTATCAAACGGAGCTTTTATTTTTTCACTGTTTTATTGGTGACAAAGGGCTTCACTTAAAAAACTCGTAGTTAGTGTAAAAATATCCTTCATTCAGAGAAAAATATATTTAAACAGAGATTTCAATTTCGTACCAATAAATGGCCGGGTAGACCAAATAGTAGCCAGCAAATTTAGAAATGGCACCTATTCCCAGCAGGCAAAAGACGTCTATAGATCATCTAAAACTACTCTAATTTGCATCTTTCGTAGATTGTATATTTTAGACGTATATTATTCATCGAAAAAAGGTCTATTTTCAGTGATTCTATTTATATTGTAGACGCATATTCGATGTATAAACAAGATTAAAACATAGATATCTCTTTTCGGTTAAATATAGATGCATTTAAAATGTCTTCTATAGATCAATTAAACAGAAAGAAGAAATTTTAACTGAAGACATTCGATTTTATAGAACGATTATTATAAATGACCGCCATTAAAGAAACTTGAATGGCAGAAACTTGTTTCTAGAAAGGAAATAAAATTTTATACGTAGCTAAGTTTATACCTATGAACGACATAAATCATAATATAAATTACTTGCTAGTATAACGACGAAATATTTTCATGGTTTCAGTACATAACATTTTACTAAAATCACTTCATGATCTGAAAAATAAAAACGTTATTCTTAAGTTGATATTTTTATTTGTAGATTAAAATGTAATTTTAGTATAAATGTGTATTTTTATAAAAAATATATAGTGTTTTTAATAACGCCAAAAACTGTTTTAGTGGTTGGCTGTGCACATAACGTTTCCATTGAGAAAAATAGTTAAAAACAACAGTAAGAGGAAGGAGTTTTTAGGAGTTTGACTGGTGTGATTTATTTGCCTTTTTTTTGTCTTGAAATAAAAACCTTTTTATCTAGATACAATTATGCCCTTTACAAAAAGTTCATACCAGCAATGTCGTTGTAGATATATTCAAAAGGAATACAAGAAATTACTGGAATCCTCATTGTATCTTTGGACAGTATACTTAATGTTGGAATCTTAGGAGGAGATTGTAGTTCATCTTATGAGAATGAAAGGACAGTTAAGGAATATTCTAACCATATTGAGTATTTGTTTTCTGACAATGAATACTCTGATAACCATGACCTTAATGAGTACGAACCTAGCTCAACTTTGAAGAAAAGTTTGTCTGGATGTTTTAGCATTTGACCAGGTTTAAGTATAGTATAAATAGTTAAACAAATCTCTTTGATAGCCAAACTTTTTACAGGAGGAAAGATCAAGAATTGCTCTTAAGCCACGCCCTAAGAAAAAGAAGAGGAAGTTATCAATAATTGTATGTAATAAAGCAGAGTAGTAGGTGACTTTTTAGTTGATTATCTGTCAAAGTAAGGTTCTCTTTTGCATCTGAATTTTTGTTTTCATTTTAGTCTTTTTAACTGATAATTTGCATGTATTAAGTTTTTTTGTAAATACAATATTGCAAAGTAGTTTATTTACAGTCCAGACTGTTTCTATTAGGACTCCAGTCTGCATCTTTTGCCGCTGTCTGATTCTATGCAAGAAGTTAACACTGATATAAAAAGTAAGTTTTTTAAAAATATTATGCCAACTACTAAAGTGAATAAAATAACAAATGATATGTTTTTTTGGGGTTTGATTTTATTCATTCCTTTCTTTTGCATTTGTATAATGTTGGTGGTCAGCTGTATGGATATTTGTAAAAAAAATCATTTTTCCAAAAAACAATATTTGCAGAAAAAAAAGGTCCTTGATTTCTGAATTTGAGAATCAGTGCCCAAATGCTTTGAATGCTGTCAGAACAGTCTACATTACCCTCTAAATAGAACTTATATATGAATTATATTTATTTTAACTAACTTAATCTGGAGTTATGGCAGAACATTTTGGGTGCCCAAACCGTTATACCAATGTCAAAATCAGCCTGGATATGTCACTAGAGGGTATGTACCTAAACATTGTTAGGATCAATTAATAAACAACTAATAGGATGTTTTTGCTATTTGGTTTCATGAGCTAAATAATAACTTTGAGGTAACTACTGACCTTTATTCACAAATACACAATTATTTATAGAGGTGGAACATCTTATTCTCAAAGAGCTGGCTGAAATAAAACTTATTTTAAAGGAGCTTGTAGAAGTAAAGTTTCATGCAACTGGGGGGAAGTTGCTAGAAACAGTTGACCAATTGGCAGCACTTATTAATAATCAAAAGGAAAAATCAGAATATAATAACTTGCTATGATCTAATTATCTTGTTGTTTTTTTTTGGGTTATTTGAAGGTTCAGGATTAACTCTATATGTTGTATAGATATAGCTCTATATGTTTGTATAATTTAGCTTGATAGTTTGAAAATAGTTGGTGGCAGAAAGCCAAGAGAGCATGTTTTCATGATCATGAAAAGGTAAATGACAATTCCAATCTAATTTCAGTTAATCAGAAATATAATTAAATAGCAGTAAAAAACAAATAATTTTGACCATTTAACTAACAATTACTTGTAACTTGAAAATAATAAAATTTTTGAGTAATTTACTGTAGGTATTTAAACTAGTATCTACATGCAAAAGTAATTTTGTTCGAAGTTTAAATTTAATGATTATAAATTTTACAATTTATAGTTTATTCAAATAGTTTATTTCATGTATTCAAATATGTCATTTCATTTACATATTCAAATATATATATCAGTTTATTGTAAAATTATCTGTCAGGTTATTTTCCAAGCTACAATCTGAATTAAATTGAAAAGGCGATGGGGAAAAAATAAGTCTTGAAAACCTTGTAAATATCTGGAGTGTTTTACGAGGTATAGTTTTAATGTGTATATACAGTGTCTCAAAAAATTATCCGACCAAACAAGTTTTTCCCAAAAAAAAAATGTTTACGCTCTAAATTATACTAAAAACATTTAATAGCGATACTTACTTTGCCTGTCATTTTAATTCTATTGGGAATAGTATGTTATTTAGCGTTCATATTTTTTGATTCATGCTTCAGTTGGTTTATTATTTGTCCTAAGAGGAACTTAGTATTGAATAGGCTTGTAAAAAAATTATCCGACCAAGCAACATTTAGGTAAGTTTAATTAATTTTATGTGAAATTTGTTGAAATATTTTAGCAAATTTTTATACAATTAAGAGTCCTTTTTTGTAAGAATCAGGCAGTCAATGGAAGTGACCTCCTCCAAATTGCTTGAATTTTTTATATATTGATCAGAATATAGAAAAAACCTGTTGGGGAAAAAAAAAATTTTCAAAAATGTTTCGTTCACTCGGAATCTGGGCTTAAATTTTTGAGATTTTTTTAAAAATTTTTAGAAATTTAGTTTTTGCCACCTTTGAACCCATTTTTTTGGCAAGGCAAAAAGTTGCACATAGCTTTTGTAGTTAATATCAGACGTAACCCAAAAGCTCTCTCCAAAAAATATAAAAAAGTTGCGTGACACTGTGCGGTTGGCTAATTATCATAGTTCAAAAGTACAAAATCAATCAGTTTTGTCAACTTTTAATCGGAGTTAATTCTAGCGGCGAAGTGTTGCACACAATTTTTCTTTTAGGATTTGAAATTATCAAAGGTATTGAGTCTAAAAATGCAAAGAAAGTTATGTGATACCTAAGGCCTATTAATATGTTAAGGCTTGAAATTGGAAAAAAATGTTTTAGTATACTTACAAAATGAACCATTACGGCAGAGGCGCTTAGTTTTGTAAAAATGTAAACATATCCAACTGTCAATACAAAAAGGTCCTAACATAATAATAAAAAATATTCGTGTGATTTTGTCACACGCATGATATAACATGAATTAAAAACTGAACAAAAATCTAACATCAAGATAACTATATTGCTAAGTAAATAAAACATAAATCAAACATTTAAATGTTTTTCCATTTAAAAATTAGTTTTTCATTTATTAATAGAGTCATTTACACACATTATCCACCACATCACACATAATTTCTACTCTGCTGCAGTAAGTTTCTCTAAGAATAATGATATGACTGTATTATAGTCTTCTTCGGATAATGAATAATCGCCACAACCACTGATTAGAAAAGGAGCATTTACTAAACAGATAATTTTATCAGTTTGGTTATTTATCTCCTCGGTAGTAACTGGCCAGCGAAAAGTATTCTTCTCTTGCCCGTTAATCATACAATTAACTCTGATCCCAGTTATAGATACCTAAAAGTATTAGCGCAACATTTAAAATAATATAATAAAGAGTTTATGATTTGTTTAATTTTGCTTACATTCAATAAAACTTGTAAAGTCTTATGTAATGTCATTCTGAAATTATTTTTACATTTTATTTATATTCCTTTTATTTTAGAGCACTGTTTTGTAAAACAAAATAAAAACTTGAAACTAATATATACTTTGAATAATATTACCTCCACAATATATCCAATATTCCATTGTTTTTCATATGCAACAGCAACCCAATCATTCACTTTCCATACAAGACAAATTTCTTTTGCAAGATTGGCGATGTCTTCCTCATATTTATTATCATTTTCATTGTCTCCTGCCAGATTAAAGTCATCATTTTCGCCATAAACTTCTTTGTTATCGTTAACCTGACTATTTTCATTATTTTCTGTTGTCGGTTCTACCAGCTTACCTTTTCTTTTCAGGTTACTAAATCTATAACAATATCAATTGTACATATTTTTAAACATATGTAAACAAACACACAAAATTATAACTTTCACCTAAATTTTAATTTCATATTTGTAAAAGAACTATTTAACAGTCAGAAACATAATCTAATTTGCAAAAGTTTTGATAGCAACAATGCCTACCTTGAAAATAAAGATCTTATCTGTTGGCTAGTTACATATTGATCAGGCGGAAGTTCTCTCCTCAGCTGCATGTGAACCTGCTCAGGGCTCATTTTATTACCTGATTCTTCTCCACGAATAAAGTATTTATACAACAGTTCTTTCTGCTGATTTGAAAATCTAAAAAAACTTCGAACTGGTAATGCCCAACCTTGCAATAGAAAAATGTTCATGCAATGTGGTTTGTCTTTTACGGAAGCACTGTTAGAGGATGAAGAAATTGGCATATTTAGTTGTGAAGTAATTTTCATCTTATGAACAAACGAGTTGCGAACTTTATCCAATGATGTTAATGATTTCGGAACTGTATGAAGAGCTGTATGATAGCATGTGTTCTTCTAACTCAGCATCGCTTTCAAATGATAAAGTACAATTCATTTCAGTGCAAAATCTTAATGAATATAATTGCCTGTCACTTCTTTTCTGTTTTTCCTTAAGTGACTTGTTACGCTTAATTGAATTATCTGTTTTGCTATATGGCAACAACAACTTAATCGAGGGTTGAATTTAAAGATTTCCATACTCTTGTTAAATTCCCTCACCGATATTGAAATAACGCCACATCTTCATACTTTTCTCACCAAACTCAAATGAGTGATAGTTGCTAATGTTCTTAATCTTTGGTCCAGTAACTACAGTTTTATCATTGCTAATTTGAGCAACTGCTACTTTTGCATCTTTAGCGCCAAAACTATAATGCATAGCCTTGTGTATATCTTCAGCAGTCAAAAGATTATTACCAGAGTCAACGTAACTCCTTAAAATTGTCTTTACAACTGCACTCTCCCTGTCACATTGATCTTTTCCACAACAGGGTTCATTATAATCATATCTCAGCAACTTTATATCTCTCTCTTTGCATACATTGTAGATTGCTTCAGCTGAAAGATTTTCCTGATAGCAGCCGGCATTATCAGATTTGGTAAACATTTTCTTGATATGCGGTTGATCAATTCTGAATTGGTCTAAAACTGCAGTGGCTAACGAAACAACATCACCTATTCCCTGATCACACCTATACATTGAAGTAAAGTAAACACGTTTGAATAACTTTCCTGCTATTTTTATGAAGAATATATCCACATTTAAACTCATTCCTTTCTTGCCAAAATACTCTCTTTGGCCCTCTCTGTATCGAACCGGAAGAATTTTTTGACAAAAATCTTTAAGCCAGAAAGCAGTTTCATCGTTTAATTGCTTAAAAGCTTCGATTTTTGCCTTTTTCTGTTGAGAATCTCTCATCAGGTGTTTTATGTAGTTGAATACATCCTTTACTGCAATTTCCAAATCATAAATAGAATCAGCATTGTCAGAATTTTGAATTGTTAGTTCTTTGATCATCTCGATAGCTTTGCACAAATCATAGCAATCGGCACATACCACTTCTGATATCTCTGTGTTGGATTGAAGATTTTTTTCAGATGGATCTGATAAGGCATGTTTTGAGCTATGAGAAGAAATGTTTGAGTCATTGACACTATAATTGGTTTGATAACTTGTTTTCAAATACCTTTTTCCTTTTTCAAGGGCAGCTTCGAGAGATTTAGAACTAAATCTTTGTGCCAATTTTTGTAATGTTTGAAAACCATTCTTGCCTGAAGCAGTAACATCATCTAATCCAGCTAAGCTTTTTCGACTTGAAGGTTTTATTGCATGCAATACTTTCCACAAACTTGAATCAGATAATGGTATATAATTGTTTTCACTACAACTTTTTCGATAGAACATGATAGCGTGGCTATATTTTGTCGTCAGTATTGCATGCACTATCTTTTGTTCTTCACCGCTGTCGTATTTTAATTTGGTTATTCCATAAGCAACATCATGCAAAATACCGCTTGTAAATATAAAGTCTAAGAAATGTTCACACTTTGTTTGATCAAGACTAGATCGGACGAATACTTTCTTCTCTGGAAATGCCAACCCTTTATGAGATGCATGCCATTTTCTTGCTGTTTCTATACGATGTTTGGTACACTCAAATGTGTTCATTATAAACTTTTTGGTATACTTGGTATGGTCTAATAATGAGAGGATAACTAACTTTCCCATGGAATCACTTTGCTTATATACTTTCTGAGCACGAATAATTTCAATTGGGAGAGGGCTATTTATTTCATCAACATTTTTACTGTTAAGAAAATCTATAAGTATTTCCTCTTGTCCAGGAGCAACAGCTTCCGCAAATTTTTTCTTTAATAAGTTTTCTAGGCGAACATACTTGCGTTTTAACTTATCTTTAGTAGTATCTTCCAGATATTCGAACTTCCTTTTTAATCTAAATTTTATTGGGCTTGCATTAAGAACCTCAGTTACACTCTCACGGCTTCTTAGAGATTCGTCCAAAATCTCCTGTGAAACATTAATTTCACCGGGATCAAATTCTTCATCTGAAGTAGCAGGTGTCATATATGTTTGTTCTTGTTGTGTTTGTGTTTCTGTACATAAATTGGTGTTTTCGTTGACTCTAGATAAAGCAGTTTCTTGCTTTAAATGGGTAAAACACAGCATTGCACCAACTGAAAATACTTCATTGTATCGCTTTGACATTGATATGACGACATGTATTGGTGACGCCCTTAAAGCGGGAGATTTTTTTCCTTTTATATTTAGATGGTGAGGATGAAAGCATGTTTTTGGAGGACTCCATGCAATACCAAACGTGTACCGGTGAAAAGCACATATTTGTTCATCCTTTTCAAGATTTCTTTTAAGTCTATTTGCAATAAGTCCTTTTTCTTCCCAAATATTATTATCGTTTAATCGCATGACCTAAAAACAATTTTTTAAACAATTGTTAAGTGTGTCATTTAAAGCATTGTTTATAATCTGACTCTTCACGAAAAATGTTTACAAGTTTGAAATACATTGTTGTTATTATTAAAATACAATATTGCAAGAGTGTGATTAATTTAGTGATTATTTATTAAAAGAGTGAGGAATTAATTAAAAGAGCTATTTTTTTTTGTTTAAAGAACTTTGTCTCAAAATATTATTGCAGAGAAGTTATAAAGTATGTAATTATAAAATTTATATTACAGTCTGCGTAAATTTAAAATACATAATTACCTTTAAATTGATGAGGTGTTTCTTAACATCAATATCTCCCAGCTGATGAATGTAGAACATTTTGTTTATAATTTTATGTTTTTTGAATGATCCACAATTTCCTTTTGAAAAGCAACAACAGTTTTCATAAAAATATTTGTTTTGTTTCATACTCAACTAAAAACAAGTTCTATTTATGCAGGACCTATTTCTCAATAGCAATGATAAAATATCTACTCTATTTATGCAAATTTTAAAGATCGTTAAAATAAAGTTAAGACATTTTTATGGTAAAGTAAACAACCGCCCACTAACTTGTTTCTCCACAATCGTGATATCAGCGATTCTTCTTCCATTCGATCACCACAAGTTATTTGGTTATGACGTAAATTTAAATAATTCACTTCTGATCATGTATTGTTTTTTATTATTATTTATTTCAATTGTTATGATTTCTATATCATAGTCAGAAACGCTTAAATTTTTTCTTAACATTACGTGCAATCTTTTGTGTAATGCTAAATGCTAATTTTGGATGATAGAAATTTTATTGTGAGCGAAAACCTCATCTGTGTGTCCAAAAAAATATCTCTTCGTACTTAATCATTTTTAACAATTTGTACCTTTATTTTTAACTTAATATCTAAAGATCACACGAATATTTTTTATTATTATGTTAGGACCTTTTTGTATTGACAGTTGGATATGTTTACATTTTTACAAAACTAAGCGCCTCTGCCGTAATGGTTCATTTTGTAAGTATACTAAAACATTTTTTTCCAATTTCAAGCCTTAACATATTAATAGGCCTTAGGTATCACATAACTTTCTTTGCATTTTTAGACTCAATACCTTTGATAATTTCAAATCCTAAAAGAAAAATTGTGTGCAACACTTCGCCGCTAGAATTAACTCCGATTAAAAGTTGACAAAACTGATTGATTTTGTACTTTTGAACTATGATAATTAGCCAACCGCACAGTGTCACGCAACTTTTTTATATTTTTTGGAGAGAGCTTTTGGGTTACGTCTGATATTAACTACAAAAGCTATGTGCAACTTTTTGCCTTGCCAAAAAAATGGGTTCAAAGGTGGCAAAAACTAAATTTCTAAAAATTTTTAAAAAAATCTCAAAAATTTAAGCCCAGATTCCGAGTGAACGAAACATTTTTGAAAATTTTTTTTTTCCCCAACAGGTTTTTTCTATATTCTGATCAATATATAAAAAATTCAAGCAATTTGGAGGAGGTCACTTCCACAGTTTCAGGAATTTGCCTGATTCTTAGAAAAAACGGCTCTTAATGAAATTGCATAACAAAAAACTGTTTTTTTGTAGTAAAAAAAAAAATTATGTATAAAAAAAGGTTTCATGTTTTTTTAAGTAAAATGGTGGGAGTTAAACGTCACTGGACTGTTTCTCAGAGAAATTTAGCTGTTGATCTAGTCAATCAGGGTAAAACCTATCGTCAGGTGCAGCAAGAGACTGGAATTCCTCATAATACAGTATCCGACATAATGAAGAAGTATAATTTGATCGGAACAACAGCCACAACAGAAGGGCAGGGTCGCAAAAAAAAGACTTCTAAGAGTTTTGATAGAAACTTAATTATACAAGTCAAGAAAAATCGCTTCATTTCAGCTCGAAAACTGGCTGAGCAAGCTGAAGAGAATTATGGAATCAAATTATCCCATCAGACAATCAGAAATTGTATCCGAGACCAGGGATTTCAAGGATGACTTGTGCGTAATAAACCATATTTGAGTAAGAAACACATGAAAAGAAGATTGGAGTTTGCTAAGAAGTTCAAAAACATGCCGTTAAGTTTCTGGAAAAAGATCCTGTGGAGCGACGAATCGAAATTCAACTTAAAGTCATCTGATGGAGCCCAAAAAGTTTGGAGAAAAGCCGGAGAAGCCTACAAATTAAGCTGCGTGAGAGGAACTGTCAAGTATGGCGGCGGTAACGTGATGGTATGGGGTTCAATGGCTTGGAAGGGTGTCGGAAAACTCCAACTTATTGATACTTTAATGGATCAGGTGCAATACAGAAACATATTAAGGCAAAATTTGAAGTCATCTGCTCGAAAACTTCGGCTAGGATCTGATTTTACATTTCAGCAAGATAACGATCCCAAGCATAGTGCCACTAAAACCAAGGAGTGGTTTGCTGAAAATAATGTTGAGGTCTTGGAATGGCCCGCACAATCACCGGACCTTAATCCCATTGAACATTTGTGGGAAATTTTAGACCGAAAAATTGGAGATCGGTCATTTTCCAAAAAAGATACCCTCAAAGTGGTAATTGAAGAAGCCTGGGAAAAGATTGAACCAGAAGAAACAAAATCTTTAGTTGAATCAATGCCTAGACGTCTAGAAGCTGTAATCCAAGCAAAGGGAGGCCCAACAAAGTATTAAAATAATTGTTTTGTTATATAATAACTTGTTATGAAACAAACAATGTTTTTTTGACAATAAAAAACGACCTAAGTTCCTTTATTTTAAGACTGAAAACCTTGTGATTCATATTTTACATTAAAATAAATAAAATCTATTTAAAAACATGTTCTTTTATTTTCATTAATCTTGAGTTTACCAAAAAAGTCTAAATTTATGAAAATACAGCACTTTTTTTAGGAAAAATATTTTTAAAAATGTTTGGTCGGATAATTTTTTGAGACACTGTATATCTGCTCTCTGAATTAAAAATGTACTCTTTAGCTCATTTTTGTGCCATACTAGTATTTTTGTCTCCATCACCTTTCTTTATCTATACCAAAGTAAATTATGTTGATATTTTAAAATTTTTTCGTTTTGACAGATTCCTGTGAATACAATGTTGAATCAATAAAAGATCTAGAAAAATGTTTTTGCAAAATGCTCCTGCTAGTAATCAGAAAAAAAAAGACTTTAATACAGGTAAATTGGTGATACATTGTTGTTAAAATCAATAAAATTATATTTTCAAATTAACTATTATTATTATTATATATTATATCTTCTTCAGATAATTGAAGATGAAGAGGTTAATAAATAGGAAAAAACAGCTTAATAAGGTTACTTTGTACCAGAAAGACGTGTTATATCTCATATCTTTGATGTTTTTATGAAATTTGGCAACAAGTCGAGTGAAAGTTTATATATGTTTCATGTAAACAGATTTTTTTTAATCATTCTACATGTCTTTTAAAGCATTAGTGCATTTATTTACATGCTATTACATTATATTTTAGATACCGATGCCGAGAAACAGCGAGTTGGCAGACTCAGTAAAGAATTATAGTTTTCTTATTGTAAACATTTGTTTTATAATCTTGGTAAATAAATTTCAACAACTTGAACCTAATTGTTTCTTTACTTGTGTAATTTTTTAAAGACTTTTTAATCTTAACTCAGTCGGCAAAAAGATATCTAAACTGCATCTAATATGCATCTGAAAACTAGTCTAAAAGAGGTCTGAAATCACGTCGTGAATGAACGCTAAATAGATGTCTATCTTATAGATGTCTTTTAGATGCATTTTACTTGATAAAGGTGCATCTTTTAGATGCATAAAAGATGTGCAATATACGTCTACTTGATTTATTTTTTTATCGAATAAAATGCATCTAAAAGATGTCTATAACATAGACGTCTATTTAGCGTTCATTCACGACGTGATTTTAGACATCTTTTAGACCAGTTCTCAGATGCATATTAGATGCATTTTAGACATCTTTTTTCCTGCTGGGTTATGAACCACTTACATAACCTAAAACGGTCATATCTAAGAATGCTTTTATATTAAAAAGTATTATTATATCAGACAATTATACCCTAATAATGAACTAGGAACTACTACTAAGAAAAATACTTTTTTTTTATCAAAAAAGAGTGTAAACACTCTTTTTTGCTTTAATAATAGTATTTTTGTTTGCCTTTATCGAAATGCAAACAAAAATAAAAATACTTACGACTGATCTTTCTTCTCTTATTTATTTTTCTTAATAAATATCCTAAATTATTTCTCATCAATTTACATATTCTCTTAATATTAACTCATACAAATTACAATACATTTGTTAAAAGTGATAGTAATTGTTTAATTATTGCAAAGAAGCATGCTGAAAGTGACATTTATTATTTAATTATTGTGAGTGGGTTTTGTTAAATGTGGTATTTGTAACCTAATTATTGTTATTATTGTTAATGGTTAGTTTATTAGTGCGTGCTCTCCACAGACCTCTTTTTTATTATATATTCTTTTGGTGGAGGAGCTTAGACACTCTTGTATTTCGTACTAGTTTTCAACCCTCGAGATTTTACATGGCGCCCAATGAAAAACTATGAAGAGTTACCGAATTAAATGATTAAAGAAAGAAGTTTATCAAGAGTTAAGAAAAGTTTGAGTTGGTGAACATTGAAGTAATGGGACTTTGTTATTTTTGACTTTGTTTGGGAAGATTTGATAGAATTAGAATTTAATTGTTGAAGGTGTTGATTGTGACAAAAATTTGATTTTATTTTGAGTTGTTGTGCATATTTATAAAAAAAATGGCAGCTGCGTTAGGAAGGAAAGTAGCGAGAAGGAGAGCGTTACGAGTAAGTTATGGAAATTTGTTGAGCGAAATAAGAGAGGTATTACAGAGTGAGGAGTTTAACTTCTTTCTTTAATCTTTTAGTTTCAGCACATGTGCTACTGCAATTCCGATATTACCATATTAGCAGATATTAAACAAGCTTTCTTAAATGTAGAAATTTCTAGTTAGCATAAAGATTATTTAAGATTTCTCTGATATAAAAATGTTGTTGCAGAGCAGAACTTAGAATTATTTATAGGTTTTTGATTTTAGTATTTGGTCTGAATAGTAGCCCCTTTTTATTAAACGGAACAATAAGACATCACATTAAAAAAAAACGAAAAATCTAATGGTAAGTTTTTAAAAAGATTTGTTGAAGATTTATGCGTTGATGATGTCACATCTGGAACGGAAAGTGTAACGAAGGTTAAAGAGTTTTATAAAAAGTCAAGAACAATTATGTTTGAAGGTGGTTTCAATTTAAGGAAATGAAAAACAAACAGCCAAGAATTACAAAACTATTTTGATTTTAATGAGAAAATAATAAGAAATAAAGAAATTAAAAATTCAATAAGTAATCTTAATAATAGTACTTAACTAGAAACAAAATTGGGTACAAGTGATCATGAGTATAAGAGAGTTTTAGGAATTGAATGGGGCTCGAAAAATGATGAATTTATTTTCCAATTTAATGACTTTGTAAAAATGTCATGTGAACTTAAAACAACAAAAAGGAATATCTTAAAAATTTAGGCATCAATTTACGATCCATTAGGCTTTGTTTCACCTATAACAGCCAGACTAAAAACAATTTTTCAAATTTTGTTTAGAGATAAAATGGAGTGGGATGCGAGTGTGAGTGGAGAGATTGAGTTTAAGTGGAAAAAAATGTTGAGAAATGTTGAGGAGTTGAGTGTTTTAAGAGTAAAGAGATTTGCGTTTGTTAGAGTAGGGGAGAGAATAATTTCGACAGAGTTACATGGATTTTGTGAGCAGCTGTTTATCTTAGAGTTAAGACAAGTGTTGCTATGAAAGTATTTTTTATGGCAGCCAAAACAAAGGTAGCGCCATTGAAAGAGTTGCCTGTTCCTCGGTTAGAAATGTTGGGTTGTTTGCTGTTGAGCAAATTAGTTGGAGAATAGTGTAGTTGTGATTAGGAAAGAGGATGAGAGAAAGAAATGGAGGCATGTAGCAGAATTGGAGAATCCAGCAGGTTTTCCAACTCGTATGTTTTGTTTTAAGCAATTGAGTGATAGTAGGTTATTTGGACCTAAATTTTTATGTAAAGGAGGAGGTTGAAGTAGGATTACTTGATGGTGAGAATAGTTTGATGTGGATGAAGTTCTGATTGAGTCGAAAAGTGTAGATAGAATAAATGAGAGTAGAGTAAATATGGTTGAGACTGCGAGTAGCGTTAATATTGGTGTTCTGAGAGACATTAAAAAAAATAGCACATTGAACAGACTTATAATGGTAACTGGTTATGTGAATAGATTTGCAAGTAACATGATGAAAATAATTAAGAAGAACAATGGAATAATTAAAGAAAACATGTCAACACTTGATGAATATGGTATGGCATTTAATTTATGGTTATTAGTTGATTAATTTTACTTACGAAATCAAAATAACTACAAGAAGATAAGTTCATCCCTGAAGTAGTTCACTGACGAACAAAACATACTGCGATTAAAAGGACGATTTGGAAACTTGATACTGAGTTATAATGAAAAATATCCAATTATTATACGTGATGGACTACATAACTATTTTACGGTGTTAACTATTCGTGACGCCCAAGAACGTGTCATGCATCATGGCATTGAAATGACATTAAGTAAAGTTAGAGCATGGTTTTGGATTATTAAAGGAAGAAGAAATGTCAAGAACGTTCTGCGTAAGTGTATTATTTGCAAGAAGATTAGTGCTACCTCCTCCAACTCCTGATTTACCTGATTTTCGTGTAAATTTTATTTAAAAGTTATTTAAAAACTGATGCTGTGTCTAAGGTTTACGTTTTGATTTTGACCTGTGCGTCTAGTCGTGTAGCTCATCTAAAATTAACTCCTGACATGAAGATCCCTGCTTTCCTCCGAGCACTCAAACGCTTTATTGCACGCAGGGGCATACCTGATAGCATTACTAGTGATGATTTTAAAACCTTTAAATTGAAGTAAAGAAGTTTTGTTTAAATAATAAGTTTATTCAAAAATTCATCACACCTGCTTTCCTTTTGTGGGGAGGATTTTGTGAAAGATTGCTACGATCAGTTAAGAAACCACTATTAAACCCAGCCGGCACACAACGTTGTATTTACGTTGTATCTTTGTTAAAATTACGTTTTACGTTACTTAACGTTAATCTAACGTTGTGTAAACGTAATCTTTTTTACGTAATACTCTAACGTTGAGCTAACGTTGACACAACGTTAAAAAAACAAAGAAATATTAACGTATTCTGCTAACTATAAAAAAACCTATCGTAACTTTTTGCTTTTTTTTTCTTCTTAAAGATGGCGTAAGAGAAGATAGGAAATATATTTGTTTAAATATAATTACTAAACTTATAAGTTTAGTTCGAAGGTAATTACCCAATTTTAATGGTTTGAATTGTCTTTTAAAAGACAATCGAGGAATTTTGAAAAAATGTTTTTAAATAAACAGCGTACAAGTAATAAAAACATTGAATTGCTGATAAAAGATTTAATAAAAGGTAGTAAAATGTCGATTATAAAGGTTTGATTTGATTTTTTATCGTTGTCAAAACCTGTTCTATAATTATAGAACAGGTTTTTTTTGATGTTATAGAATGTTTTATTATGATATTGAACAATTTTTTATTCTTAAATTATTATGTTACAACTATTTCTGAATCTACTGGTTCTCAGATAAATTATAACTACTTAGCTCGATATCATTAAATTTGTTAAAATTTTAATTTTTTGAATTTCCACAATAAAAGTTTGCATCCAATTATTTGAAATGTTCAAACAATGATGTAACATTTGTATTTGGGTATTTGTTATTACAATTTTTCTTCTATTAATCTCATTTTAAATTTGAAAGAATTAAGCTACTATTTTATATTCCTTTAGTTGAATCCAAATTTATAGCTAAGTTTAGATTTTTTATAATAAATGTGAGTAATATGTCTAGCATATTACTTTAGGTGCAAGGAAATAACAAACAAAAATCAATTTGGTAGGAGCCTAATGCTCACCCAATTAAATCTGCTATGATGTTATTTTGAATCTGATAGTTACTCACTCTGAGAAAAATAGTATAATATTTTAAAATCAAGTTAGCTGTGGAAAATCAATTTCAATAAACTGCTTGCATTGCTTATATTTTGACAAACAACGCATGTATGTTATTAATAAGAAACATGAAGATTATTTTTCATATATCTTCACCGAACATCTGCGATGCATAAAGTGTTAAAAAGAAATCAAATTATAAAGTGAGTAGAATAAAATATATTTCAAAATTTTCATTTGTAAAAAGCATAGAGAATCTTCAACAAAAGCTCAAATAAACGATCAGATTCCAAATATTGGAAAGGTCTCTCCATTCGTATAAATAAATGCCAGCAAAAAGAGAATGCAAGCATTTGTTACCCAGTTTTATTTATTATTGTTTAGCTTCTTCTTGTGTATCTATAGTATATACTATGCCTGTAATCATTTTGTATTTTCACATTTTTAGTATTTATTTGTTTATTCATTTAGTTGTCTTTTAGTTAAGTTAACTTAGTAATTGAACTGAAAAAAAAAAGCAATTAAAATTGTTTTCCAAACAAAAGTTTAACCTTAACATTTCATTCTTGGAATACCTGTAATACCTCATTTTTATTTTTAGATTTTATTTTAAGCTAGTTTTTATTTTATCCTAAATAACCATAGCTAATAAACATAAGCAAGTGTTTTTACAATCTTTCCAAAACTTGTTTTCAGCGCAATTATTACTAATAATTATTACTATATAGTAATAATTACGTTACAAAACCTTTCTACTTTGCCGAACCGGCAACTTTGTACAAACTTAAAATCCAACGTATATACAACGTTAATACAACGTTGCGTGCCGGCTGGGAAGGTGATGGGAAAATCTCTCGTCGCTTTTGAGGGTTTGCAAACAGTTTTATGCGATATCGAATCTGTAATTAATAGTAGAGCACTTGTCTACATGAGTGAAGATGATAATGAAGAAGCGCTTACTCCTTTTCACTTGATAAATGGACGAAATATATTAAGAAATAATGTGAGAGATCTGTGATGTGGAATCAAATTTATGTTTTGATATCTTTGATATCAAGAAACGCGCCATCTACAGAAGGAGCTTAATTAATGATTATCGAAAGCGTTTCAGTGAGGTTTACCTAAATGAATTTATATAATAAGTAAAATAACATTTATATAACAAAACAACATTTTTATAATAAGTTTAACGGTTATAAACAAGAAAAGGTGAAGAAAAGGTGAAGAAAAAGCAATTCGTGGAGCAAAATGAAAGGTTATACCGAATAAAGGAACATCCAAGATATGTTTCCTTCCCGTCCAAAAATTAATTCCTCTGGAGATCGATATTGAACAAGATAGCAAATATAAAGATGATAACTCGAAAAAAAAAATCTGTGCAGTTGAAACCGAGATTGGGCAGAATGATGCCGCGCTCAGGTCAATTAATAAACGTCCTACCCGACAGGCAGCTGTTGATGGACAATATCTAAGACAATTAAAAGACAAATATTGTTGACAAGTCAAGAGGGGGGAGCGTGTTAAAAGTGACAGTAAAAATTTAATTATTGTAAAGGAGCATGCTGAAAGTGATATTTATTTTTTAGTTGTTTTAGGTGGGTGTTGTTAAATGTGAGATTTGTAACTTAATTATTGTTTTTATGGTTAATAGTTAACTTATTGGTGCGTGCTCTCCACAGACCTCTTTTTTATTATATATTCTGTTGGAGCAGCATAGACACTCTTGTTTTTTGAACTAGTTTTAAATACATAGTCTCTCCAAACGATCAGTTTTTCAATCCTCGAGATTTTACTATATATATATATATATATATATATATATATATATATATATATATATATATATATATATATATATATATATATGTAAATGAATAAAGATTTTTACGGTCTGTTTGTAAATAGTTAATTATTTTACTAATTCACCAGAATGTAATATTTACACACTGTTTATAAATGATAAATTAAAAAATTAAAGAAAATGTAATAAAATTTGGATTTTACTTGAGGTGAGTACTATCGTGAAAACACAAACATTCTAAATTACGAATGTCAACGCATCAACTTAATCACTTTTCAGAATAAAAATCTTGTAAACATTAAATAAAGATTTAAAGACCTGAATAAGACGGTCTTATGTTTGCTGGGTTAATTTGTCTTGAACAAAATCTTAGACATATTGATGGAAATCTTGACGTAATTTTGTTTTACAAGTAAGTTTACATTAATCGCTCTTTGTTCATAGAAAATTCCACGGCAAACAAAGATTTAAGTCACTAAACAAAATTTTAAGTTACATTACAAAACATTTTGAAAGCTTGAAGAATCATCCTCACTTTTTCAAGAACATCATTTACATAAAGTTCAGTTATAAACTAAATTAACAGCCTCAACGAACTGTAATTAGTTGAGCATGCTTTTAATCGAATTCAATATTTTACTGAATAAAAATTTAATGCAATTATTAAAAGTTTATTAAAAATGGGGTATACAAGGTTCACTTATTGCAAACAGTTATTTTTAAGGAACATCTAAACACAAGACGCTTATTGCGTTCATTATAATTTTTGACATTTCAAAAATTTTACTTTCCTATAAAAACTACAACACAACAATAAACAAGTCTTCCGCTAAAAAAAGAAATTAATGACCTCCGATAGCTAAGTCAGGTAATCGACTTTGCATACCTACTGGCTTTGACAAAACAGCTATCGCTATTTGATCAAATATTTTTTTGATATTTTGTTGCTGTTGATGAAAAACAAAACGCTGTTTAATTTGACTTGTTTTATCAACACCAATTTCATTGAGTTTTCAGATTTTACGTATAAAGAAAACGGCCAAAAAAAAAAGAATTTTGCTTAAGCTTTTATCAGCACCAGAAAGTTTAACGCTTAAAGATTATAGACAAACTGGAATAAGTTTATGAATGATAGTGATCCTTCTAAATTGCACTGAACACACACACACATATGTTTTCCCAGAGGAGATTACAGGGAGTAATTGAAATCTTATCCTTTTGTACATTTGTCGTAAAAATAATTTTCCAAATTACCTGTCTAAAGAATCAGGTATTGAGCACACAGCTGCCCTACAGTTGGACTTTGTCTCAAAAGAAAAAATTTAAGGTAATGGCAGATTTTTGTTTTTTATTCTGCCTGTTTTTTGAGGACTGCTTTGCCCTCAGCTGTATTTTATCAACAGACTGGAAGTTGTTTGTGACAGCTCTCATTTTCTGGCAAATGGTACAATACAAAGAACACATTAAGAATCATGACTTTGGTTTTAAGAGAGTTTTAAACGCAATTTAGAGCATCCTGATATCAATTGAGAAACACTGCTGGTATCTATATGAGACCTTATTTTGACTCCACTACCCTTTCTAGACCTTGCTCTTTTTGATGTAGAGCGATAGAACTTTGCAAAAACATTATTCCCCAAACCAGTCCCTGATCAGTTTCAACATAAAAAAAAAAGAGACGTGTTCAAAGATCTGCACTTTAAACAAGAAACACCATTAGTTCTTGCTCTACTAATTGGAGAGAACTCTTAATTCATCTTCAGTTTACAGAACCTGATTAAAATGTAGGAGAAACTTTTGTTAAATTTTCCAGCCTCTCTTTGGTACTTTGTTGACCAATACAAAAAGTTTTCCTAATTTGTCAACAGACTCGAAGTTATTTATGACAGCTCTGATAGGGCTGTATAGCTTGCTTTAGAATTTGTAAGCAGATTTCAAAGCGAGGAGGACTGATGGGAGCTATTACTCTGTTCAACAAAAACAAGACCAGCTCTGCGAAGCAGCAACAAAGGAGCAGTAGCAGCAAGCAAATGAAGTAGTATTATTAGGGGAAATGGAGGCGCATTGATTGGCGTAGCAGTATTTTCTAAAATGCTAAGAACCCAAAATAAATTTAAAAACTTATTAGTTGCAAACACTTGCATAACAACCAGATTTTTAGAATATGTAAATGCTTTAGTTTAAAAAAAAGATAAACATGATTTATTTTAGCTTTACAACAACCTTTGCAAAAGATCAATTTACCTCAACCTATGGGGTACTATGATCTCCTATTTGGGGCACATTGATCAAAACAAAGTATTTAATGTAAAAGAATTCACCTACTCGAAAAGAATTGCATGAAGGCTCAGCTTTGCCGTCTTTTATTGGGTTAAGTCTGACAAATGAAAATAATTATGTGGGGATAAAAACATTTAATGATAGGTTATCAGCAATTTTAATATCTTCTTTTTTTTTTTTTTTTTTTTGAAAGTTATGATGTTCAACAGAAGAATTCTATTTTCTTTAATGTACCATCGCCATCTAACTTTTATATTTCAAATGTATGCTTCTATCGATTGTAAGTTACAGGTATTACAATAAGTATAAACCATATCTATTATGATCAAGTTAGTCAAGACATGCCAATCATCGAATTTAGAATATCATGTAAAATAGCATGGAGGAAATCATATTGGTTTGTCGTTATAGATCCAGCAAGTAAAGTAACAAATGGAAAGTAAGGATGTAACTTTGAAACTTTTTACTTTCCACAATCTCGATCTACTGAGCAGGCTTAAAAAATAATTCATATGTAAATGGAAAGTATTAAAGTGCTGGAAATTTCAAAGGAGATTAAACATACTTAATTTATTTTTTTGATTTTGTATTAATTTTAAAAGAAAAAAATTATTGACGGTCTATAGTTAACTTACCAAAGTAATATTGAATTTCCATGTCGATTCCCATGTCGAAGTCGTACTCTCATGGGAAAACGTCGTTTAAACCTCGTAGGATGGCCCATAAGCTTAATAAATAATTTTTTTTTTTTTTTGAGTGAACTTTCTTTACTTTTTAATAATCAACAACAACGCTTCATTGTTATAGTAAATAAGCTTTCGCGTAACGTTTTTAGGTCCGTATTTAAATTAATTATATTACTATTATTAATTATATTTCTTAAGAGAAAATGAGGAAAAAAAGAGGTAGATATATAGGTAAGGAGAGATTTATTTTTTAAATCATTAGAAAACAATGTAATTGAAAAAAAGCAATTGTTGGTCTCGGGATAATCGTAAAACAAGACTTTCAATAAAATATTTGGCTATCGAACGTATCTTATACATCTAACTATACATAAAAGGTTAGTTTGCCAATATAGAAAAACTGCTAAAAATATTTCAGCTTGTTCTTTTAACACGTCTAACGTATCTCATATGTCAAACTAAAACTAAGGTTAATATAAGGAAAAGGTCAAAGTGCTGGATCAGAAGAGATTTCAACAAAATTACGTTTTATTTTTGCACTGATTGCTGTCATGAAAATGTCAGCATTTTTAACAAAAAGCAACAGCTTTTAAATAATGGCGTGCAATTACCATAGAAATTTTAGTTCAGTCTTACTTTACTACCATTTTAGAATAAATAGAGCTTGTAAATATAAAGTAGGTTGAAAAATCTATTAAATATTTATATAATACAATTTCGTATTATTGTTTGCTCACTA